>NW_015175487.1:50358-83257 GCF_001447785.1 Gekko japonicus
GTTGGCCCTCCAGAGGAACTGGTTGGCCACTGTGTGAGACAGGAGGCTGGACTAGAGGGACCCTCCCTGGCCTGATCCAGCAGGGCTCTCTTGATGTTGTTCTCAGGGGAAGGCCTTGGCCTCCCTGCCCTGTTCCTGGCCCTCAAGAGGAACTGGTTGGTGCCTGTGTGAGACGGGAGGCTGGACCAGATGGACCCTCCCTGGTCTGATCCAGCAGGGCACTTCTGATATTCTTATGGCCTCAGCCTCCCTGCCAGAACCGACAGCTCTCTGAAACTCCTGGCCCAGAAGAGCCCGCTTCGACAGCCGCCCAGTGACTTTACGACTGGTCTGACCCAGCAGGGCTCTTCTGATGTTCTTCTCAGGGGAAGGCCTCGGCCTCTCTGCCCTGTTGTTGGCCCTGCAGAAGAACTGGTTGGCCCCTGTGTGAAGCAGGAGGCTGGACTGGATGGACTATCGGTCTGATCCATCTGGTTTCTTCTGATGTTCTTATCAGGACGACAAAGAGCTGGCTATTATATATATAGAACAGAAACCCAGACAGATGGGCTGATGTTAATTCACTCAGAAGCCTGAAAAAAGACACTCAGGTCTCGACCACAAAAACACTTCACCGTTTGGTGTTGGCAGCTTTTGGAACAGTTTCCACCGCAACCGTCGAAAACCTTTGAGGCTCTTGGAATGGAAGCAAGACGATTTGGGAAAGTGGAGCCAGGGGGACCCCTAGTGGCCGCTGCCGGGAGCGCTGCAATACAGGAGAAAGCAGGAGATAAAAAACTTCCTTTTGAAATTGGATGATCTGGCCTCTGGAGCTCTGCAGATATTCCGCCCTTTCAGCAATTACTTGCTGCCAAGAGGTCATATGCCTCGGCCATGGAACCCCGGCTCGTTGCAAGGCATTCTGTGATACACACCGTGCACGGTTGATAACTAATGTGTAACCCACTAAGGTCCTAATATCTATAGGGAGAGTGGGCAGGTTCAGTTCGTTTTGACAGCGGAACTCCCACCTATGGTTATTAAGAATATGTAAGTGCTGTTACTACACATGTACTTAAACACATAAATAAAAAAGGCAATACAAATAATGCACTTTAACATTTAAAATAAACTCTTTATATAAACAAAGCATGGAGGTTTTCATATAAATCCTCATTCACTTCTGGTTGGTTGCTATTACTTCATAGCAATGAATCTTCAGGATATTACTGAGTACAGATATCTTCAGCATCCACAAGGATGCACAGAACAGAAAAAATACTAAGCACATAAATAATGCATATATTGTAGGTCCATATGTTGTAAGCTCACAGATACTGGAACAGCATATGAGGTTTCCAGGCTGTACTTGGGATGCTGCAGCTCTTCTCAGTTGACTCCAGGATTTACCTGCAATAATTCAAGGCAGGCCTTAACACAGCAAAGTCTATATAGGCCTCTCCCCAAGATGTTGCCTCTTTCTGGGCCAGGCTGAACTGCTGGCTGCTTTAGCAAACAGAATACTAAGGAAGATGTTTAAAAGGATCAATAACTATAAAATTACATATTTTCAGAATCATATGAAATTACTATTAAGTATCTTAATAGTCCCAAACCAACATTTCAAACTCCCCAAGATATAACTTCACTTTTGTTTGAAAGAATCTGTAATAATTACATTGGTTAACAGCATTTACCTGCAATAATTCATGGCAGGCCTTAACACAGCAAAGTCTATATAGGCCTCTCCCCAAGATGTCGCCTCTTTCTGGGCCAGGCTAAATTGCTGGCTGCTGGGAATACCCAGCCTCCTTTAGGGAAGGCTACAAGCACTGAGCATGCTCATTAACTAAGTATAGAAGGGGGGAAAGGGAGTTAATTGCCACACCACCTATTGCCAAAAGCAGGCGTGCCTGATCCCTGTATGCTGTTAACAGCTACAAAACTGCATGGGTTACATCTGGATGAAGCCTGGAGACAAAGAAGAAGAAGAAATAATTGGATTTTATACCCCACCCTTCACTACCCAAAGGAGTCACAGAGCGGCTTACAACCTCTTTTCCCTCCTCCTCCCCACAACAGACACCCTGTGAGGTAGGCGGGTCTGAGAGAGCTCTTTCGAGGACTGCTCCTGAGAGAACAGCTCCGAGAGAACTTGTGACTGGCCCAAGGTCACACCAGCAGCTGCATATACAGGAGTGGGAAATCAAACCCGGTTCTCCCAGATTAGAGTCCATGCTTCTAACCCCTACACCAAACTGGCTCTCTGGACAGCGATCAGTTTCCCAGGACTTCTTTGGAGGATGAACACTATGCTATTATTGGGAAAGTTTGGGAATTCCAAGAGATTTGGGGGTGGAACTTGGGGAGGGCAGGGTTCGGAGAGGGCGGTGGACCTCAGAGGGCCTATGACCCACTCCGGTCAATGTTCAGGCCGCAGCATTCTGTACCAACTACACCTTGCACTCCTAAGATTGCATTAGCTTAATCTGTTAGTATATATCTGTTAATATAACATATTAAGTGTTACAGATATTATGCAAAAGGACCCTAAGATTCAGGTGGGGTCGCCGTGTTGGTCTGAAGCAGCAGAACAAAGTTTGGATCCAGCGGCACCCTTAACACTAACAGCATTTTATTCAAGGTATGAGCTCCCGTGTGCACCCAAAAGCTTATACCTTGAGTAAAACTTTGTTGGTCTTAAAGGTGCCACTGGACACAAACTTTGTAAATCGGATCCTGTCTGCAATGTACCAGGAGGGCCTGGCGTGATGTGGTCCGTGGGGTCGCGAAGAGTCAGACTCGACTGTGCGACTGAACCACAACTGCAACGTACTGTATATAGCAGGAAAGACCATTTTTGTGCTGTGCAGCCTTATCACCTGTGTGGGAAAAGCCCTCTTGGATAGATCAGTTTTGCATTGTTTGCAGAAAGCCAGGACAGTGGGAGACTTCCTGACCTCTGCAGGCTGACTGTTCCACAAGGCGGGGGTCACAATGGAGAAGGCACGTGGACGGGCGGTTGTTGATTTTGCCCATTTGCAGGTTAGTCCTTGCAGGAAACCCCTGCAGACGTGAGCGGAGTTGTTGTGCCGGAGCATAGAGAGATAGGCGGTCCTGTAGATAAGAGGAGGAGGAGGAGGAGGAGGAGACTGGATTTATACCCAGCTCTTCACTACCTTCCTCAAGGAGCCAGTTTGGTGTAGTGGTTAAGTGCGCAGACTCTAATCTGGGAGAACCGGGTTTGATTCCCCACTCCTCCACTTGCACCTGGCTGGATGACCTTGGGCAAGCCATAACTCTGGCACAGCTGTTCTTGAAAAAGAGCAGTTTCTGTCAAGAGTTCTCTGAGCCCCACCTACCTCACAGGGTGTCTGTTGTGGGGAGGGGAAGGGGAAGGAGTTTGTAAGCCGCTCTTAGACACCTTTGGGTAGTGAAGGGCAGGGTATAAATCCAATCTCTTCTTCTTCTTCTACCTGAAGGAGTCTCAGGTTGCAGTCTCACACACTAAATAATCCACTTTCATGCACTTTCCAACTGGATTTTTACTGTGTGAACAGGCAAAATCCAATTCAAAAGTGCATTCAAAGTGGATTGAAAGTGAATTATTTGGTGTGTGCGACTGCAGCTTCAGAGTGGCTTACAATCCCTTTCCCTTCCCCTCCCCACAACAGACCCTGTGAGGTAGGTGGGGCTGAGAGAGCTCTTTGAGAACTGCTCTTGAGAGATCAGCTCTGAGAGAACTTGTGATTGACACAAAGTCACACCAGCAGCTGCATATGGAGGAGTGGGGAATCAAAGCCGGTTCTCCCACATCAGAATCCATGCTCCTAACCACTACACCAAACTGAATGGCTTTATATGTGATAACCAATACCTTAAACAGAGCTCGGTAACAAATGGGCAACCATATGGAGGGTTTGCAGAATGGGAGTAATATGCATGCGCTTTCTAGCTCCTGCTAGTGAAAAGTTACCCACACTGCCAGCGCCATCACTTTGAAATGTAGGCAGCAGACTTACAAACTAGTGAAGTGAATAACGGTGCAGACATTGCTATGTTTTAGGCCGACGGTCCTTTTAAAAAAATCTGTGTCCATTTAGCTGTTTGTTTTGTCTTTTTTAAAAAAAGAAGAAATATTTGAAATATTTGCTTGGAGTTGTATGTGTGTGTATTGGTGACAGCACAGATGCCAGCCAATCAGGGCTGTACACAGCCAACTTTTGCTGCATACATGCAGAACTTTTTTGTTTGTGTCAGAGTTCAGACCTGGAAAGGAAAAAAGGGCATTCAGATTGAATGAAAGGAAACTATTTCCAAAACAATGCTGTTGCCATACAAATGCAATGTCTGTCTTTACTCTGAAGGGCCCAAAGAAACATCAGAAGAAGAAGCAAAAGTTCTTCTCAGGACAGATCTGCTGTTAAGGACTAGCCTTGTCTGTCTGTTGGCTGCTTCTCTCTGATCATCCAGTATATTTGCAAATAAAACATATGAATTATACATTAAATCAAATCTGTTCATCTGTGGGCACTTGAAGACAATTGGGTGCATCCTACCCCTATCCTGCCACTCCACTGAGCAGATTGATTGATTGATTGATTGATTGATTGATTGACTGAAATATTTCTACACCACCCTCCTTTTGGCTCAAGTCTGAATCCTTCCTCCAATCTAAGGAGACTTCCTCCCAAGTAAGTGGCCCATCCATTGGAGGAAGAGCCACTGAGTCGAAGGAAGGCTCTGTAGGCTGGAGGAAGGGTATTTAGAGGGTGGCCGCATCCCTCTCACTTGGTCTCAACCTGAATGGTAGGTCTCTCCATCACTTAGTCCCCACCGGCCATTGTGAGGGAAGTGGAAAGTGCTTTCAAGTCATAGCTAACCCACTGGACTGTTTTTAAGGCAAAGGTGAACAGAAGTGGTTTTGCCCTTGCCTGCCTCTTCATAGCAACCCCGGACTTCTTTCGTGGCCTCCCACCCAAATACTTGCCAGGGCCGGCCCTGCTTAGCTTCCGAGATCTGACGAGATCAGGCTAGCCTGGGCCAGAGAGGTCAGAGAAGAGACAAAAGGAGGCGGACTGCCAATGCCAGCCTCTGTGTAGCAACCCTGGACTTCCTTAGTTAGTAGTCTCCCATCTGAGTACTAACTAGCGCCAACCCTCCTTAACTTCTGAGATCTGATGAGACTGGGCTGGCCTGGGCCATCCAGGGCAGGGAAATTCCCCTTACTGCGCGGACTCTAATCTGGGAGAACCGGGTTTGATTTCCCCACTCCTCCACTTGCACCTGGCTGGATGATCTTGGGCAAGCCGTGGTTCTGATAAGAGCTGTCCTTGAAAAAGAGCAGTTCCTGTCAAGAGCTCTGTAACAATTCCTTGTTTCTCTCTCTGTGCATGTGTCTTTAAAAGTTTGGTTGCATGGCTGTGGTAGATAGACTAGAGTGGTTGAGAGAGGCAAGTGTGGTATGATTGGTGGTTGACAGAGAGGGGGAGGAGCTTTGGAAGTGAATCTGGTTGGATGAGTATGTGAGTCAGTAGTTTCAGTTAGATGTTGACAGTTGATGTTCAGTTAGTTAGTTAGACAAGCAGTTCTGTGTGGAAGCAGTTATAAACTGACAGCTGCGGTTGTTCAGTGAGACAGAGAGAGAAAGCTGAAAGTTGAATGTATAGGAAACAGTAAAGTAAAGTTTAAGTGACCAACAGTTAAAGGAAAGTCTGAGGGTCATAACAAACGGGAGAGAAACAGTGAACACATATGGCATTGAGATAAACAAGTGTTACAAAGTTACATGAAAAGATCCCTGACAGTGAGGGAGAAGATTGTGTGTGATACCAAAGCAATTGTTCATCATTTACACATTACTAGTTACATTGTACCACCCTCTTATTTAGTATTTGTTTCAATAAATCCTCTTTTATCAAAGTTTATACCAGCTCTGAATGACATACTTCCCAGGACCACATAGTTCCTCGTGAGCCTTGAACTCGGTCTACCAAACCAGTAAGCAAAAGTAAAAGCATAAAGGTTTGGAAATCCTTAAAATTTCCTAGTGGCAGCAGATTCTACCCAGTTAAACAAAATACAGAACACTTTTAAAGTGAAACTAGTCCTCCCCGATAAGAAGGACGTCACAAGCTCTCTCAGCCCCACCTACCTCACAGGGTGTCTGTGGTGGGGAGGGGAAGGGAAAGGAGTTTGTAAGCTGCTCTGAAACACCTTTGGGTAGTGAAGGGCGAGGTATCAATCCAACTTCTTCTTCTTCTTACTCAGAGTGCGGTGAATCCTACCCCTATCCTACCATCCCGATAAAAGTCTCCTCATATGTTTATTAAAATATTTCTACCCCACCTTTCCTTTGGCCTCAGATTTGAAGCCTTCCTCCAACTGGGCAACCAAAATGGAACACCTTCCCTGAGGAAATGCTGAAGGGTTGGAAACTTTTCAGTTTAGAAAAGAGACGAATGGGGGGGGGGGAGAGATAATAGAGGTTTCTAAAATTATGCCTGGGGTAGAGAGAGTTGACAAAGAGAATTCCCCCCCTCCCAAAATACTAGAACTTGAGGGCATCCAAAGGAATTGTGGGGAAGTAGGTTCAGGAAGGACAAGAAATACTACTTTACACAGAGAGTGATTAAAATGTGGAATTTGCTGCCAGAGGATGTAGTGATGGCCAGAGGAATAAACAGCTTTGAAAGGCAATTAGATAGATTCATGGAGGTTAAGTCTATCAATGGCTACTAGCTGTGGTTACTGAGAGGCACTAAACCTCTGATTCCCAGAGCCAAGCGGCAACATCTGGGAAGGCCTCGACCTCTATACCTGTTGTTGGTCCTCCAGAGGAACTGGTTGGCCACTGTGTGAGACGCAATGTTGGACTGAATTGACCATTGGTCTGATCCAGCACGGCTCTTCTTATGTTCTTAACCTAAGGAGACTTTCTCCAACATTAGTGGCTGTTCTGTTGGAAGGCGAGCTATTTACGTTGGAGGAAGCCTCCTTAGGCTGGAAGAAGGGTATTTGAGGATGGTTGGGTCCAGTGTTCCCTCTAAGCTGAGTTAGTGTGAGCTAGCTCACAGTTTCTTAGCCTCCAGCTCACAGATTTTTGTCTTAGCTCAGGAAGGACGGCTCCAGATCAAACTAATTTATGCAGTAGCCAAATTGCTGGCTCACAGCTTTAATGCCAGTTGCTCACAAAGTAGAATTTTTGCACACAAGACTCCACAGCTTAGAGGGAGCATTGGTTGGGTCCCTGCCACTATCAGACAGAAATTGCAACAGTAATTCTCAGAGCATCTGCCAAAGGGACCAGAAACTTGTGAAGAGGGAGGAGGAGGGGAGCTCTGGTTCTAGATATCCTCCAGAAAAGTTACTAGCTTCTACATTCCAAATTATGTTCCACATTTTTCTGGCATCTGTATGCTGCATTCCTGGCTGGTAGGTCCAAGAAGGCATATGTAGTCCATGGAAACATCACTCTCTCTTTTCCAGGTTGTCATTTACTCTGAAAACGTCTGCTCTTTTCCCAAAGTCTCACAATAGCTGCCTTTATGTCATGGTTCCTCAAGGTGTAAATGAATGGATTCAGCATAGGGATGACCACTGCGTACAAGAGAGAAGTAACGGTGCCTTTCTGGGCTGAGTAAGCAGACGTAGGCTGGAAATAGAGGCAGCTGATGGTCCCATAGAACAGGACCACAACAGTCAGATGAGAGCCACAGGTCGAGAAGGCCTTGCGCTTCCCAGCAGCAGATGGTACTTTCATGATGGCACAGAAGATGCGCATGTAGGAGATGATAATGAGGACAAAGGGTCCCAGAATGTCCACCACACCCTCCGTCTGTGCCAGGGTCTTTATAAGTCTGGTGCTTGAGCAGGAGAGTTCCAGGAGAGGGTAGACATCACAGAAAAAATAGGGGATCTCCCAGGAGGAGCAGAAAGAAAGGCGGGACGTCAGAAGAGTGTAGAGCAAAGAGTGAAGAGCAGAAAGGATCCACGATCCGCACGCCAGAACAAGGCAGCACTTGTGGCTCATCACAGTGGTATAGTGCAGTGGGCGACAGATGGCCACGTAGCGGTCGTAAGCCATGCAAGCCAGGAGGAAGCTATCAGTGTTGCCAAAGGTTAAGAAGAAATACATCTGGGTCAAGCACCCGCTGTAGGAGATGGCCTTGATGGGAGACACCAGGTTCACCAGTATCTTGGGGACAGTGCTGGAAACAAAACCTAAGTCAGCCAGGGAGAGGTGACTGAGGAAGAAGTACATCGGGGTACGAAGGAGGTGATGGTCCAAACGGATCAGGAGGACAATCAGAAGGTTTCCTAGCAGAGTCAACACGTAGAAGGAGAGGAAAAGCAGGAAGAGGAGATTCTGGTGTTGAGGCTGGGTGGAGAGACCCAAAAGGACAAATTCAGAGATGCCTGTTTGGTTCATATTGGCCTTTTTATAGCTGTGAAAAGAAGAGACAGAGAAGTCGGGGTGCAGTGGTTAGAGTTGTGGTCCCCAGCATTTCCGAGCCCGCAGGCACCTTTGGAGTTCTGGGAGAGAGTAGTGGGCGCAGCCAGAAAATGGCTGCCGCTGGAGGTGGAGCGAGTCACAAAATGGCCGCCGCAGCTTACCTTCAGTCACACAGCGAGAATCCTTGCGCCGTGGTGGCAGCTGCTGCCAAAGCAACGTTTTAACAGATCTGCACAGCCAATCAAATGTCCAGTGGCCAATCAGAATCCTTGCTGGGCATAACCTGCCCCCAACCACTGTCTAAAAACACCTGCCAGGCCCCCAGGAAAGGTGTTGGCGGGAACCTGGACACCCACAGGTACCACATTGGGAACCCCTAGGTTAGAGTGTTGGACTAGGAACTGGGAAACCAGGTTTGAAAAGTATTTTATATTGCTATCACTTATATCGCTTTAAGCTGACGTTTTTATTGCTGCCACCTGGGCATCCTGGGGCTGCACCAGATCCAAGAACATGTCCATACCATATATCTTATCCTTAAGCATAAATGTGCTATCCAGAAAGGGTATTGCAGCCTTTTCTGGAATGGGCAAACCCCCCCCCATTAATATCTGCAGGGCTTTTTTGGTAGAAAAACCCCAGCAGGAACTCATTAGCATATTAGGCCACACCCTTGACAGCACAGCTCATTAGCATATTAGGCCACACCCCCATTTTACCAGAAGTGTGGTCATCCAGCCACACCCACCTTTTGCTTCTGTTTACCTTGTTTGTTGCCAAAACCCAGGGCTTTTTTTTTGTAGCAGGAACTCCTTTGCATGTTAGGCCTCACACCCCTAATGTAGCCAATACTAATGAGTTTCTACTGTCGGGTGTGGCCTATTATGCTAATGAGTTCCTGCTGTGCGTGGCCAACTCGGGAGCCGGCCGGAACTCCATTCCTGTGCGTTCCTGGCCAAAAATAGCCCTGAATATCTGTATTGTGGACTGAGCTTTAGCTTGTTCCCCTCCATCCAGCCCATCAGTTGCCTCGAGTATTCATTCAGGCCCCCCCTGCATCTGATAGAAATCGGAAACAAAGTTGAGTGTCACCAACACACCATGGTGAATTCTCCCCATACCCCAGAACAATTGTACCTGTCAGCTTCCTGTACATATTAAACAGCATGGAAGACAAAACAACCTAGTGGATGAGACCTGTGGAGAGGAACTATAGCTTCCCAACACCATTTTCTGGCACCTTCTCAAGAAGTAAGACCAGCATAATGCAGCACCTGTTCTCCCCCAACTCACAGGTGGTCTAGAAGGAGGACATAGTTAATGGAATTCAATGCCGCAGGAAGTGGTGGTGGCTACAAGCACAGACAGCTTCAAGAAGGGACTGGAGAAACATATGGAACAGAGGTTCATCAGTCTATTAGCCACAAGGTATAGGTGGAACATTAGGGTCCTTTCTGCACTTGGATCTCATCCCTGGTTTTATCAGAGTTCAACTCACAACGCAATACCTTGCACTTTTCCCTGTTTATAACAGCATCCGTTTATGCCGGGACAAGTGTGGGGAAAAAAACGGGGTGACCTCAATGTAATGTGGAAACAAAAAATACCCCGAGATAATTACAGGGGTGAACTTGAGTGTAGTGTAGAATGTAAGTTTGGGGATAGGGTGGAACCAGGATTTAAGGTCTAGTGCAGAATCACCCTATCTCTGGGGCAGTGATGCTCTTAGTGCTTGGGGGGGGAAGAGTGGGAGGCCTTCTGGAATTCTGGCCCCACTGGTGGACCTCCTGCTGGCACCTGGGTTTGGGTCACTGTGTGACAGAGTTTTGGCGTGGATGGGCCATTGGCCTAATCCAACATGGCTTCTCTTATGTTCTCATCTCTGTAGTCTGGAGATGAGCTGTAATTCCAGAGGATCCCCAGGTCCCACCTATAGGCTGGCATCCCTAGGTAGACCTACCAATGGCACCTTGAGGGCCCAGCCATTCATGGGGTTAGTTTTCATAGGGGTTTTGGATTTGATCTGAGTGATAACACCCTGACCTGGATAGCCCAGGCTAGATCAATCTCATCAGATCTAGGAAGCTAAGCAGGGTCAGCCCTGGCCAGTATTTGGATGGGAGACCACCAAGGAAGCCCAGGGTCATGTCACAGAGGCAGGCAATGGCAAGCCACCTCTGAACATCTCTTGCCTTCTTTTCAGTTGAGGCAGCAGGCGCCCACCTGCTATTGGCCTTGCCTCCGGTAACCTCAGGTCCGAATGGCCATCTGGGAACCAACTGCTTCTTGCTGAGATCTGTTGAGGCACCGGTCTTCTATTGAATGCTGTTTTTATATAGGTTTTTAGATATATTTGAATTGTTGATTTGTTATATGGGTATATTGTGAATGTTATAATGCAACCTGCCCTGAGCCTGCTTGCGGGGAAGGCGGGATACAAACAGAATCAAATAAATAAATAAAACCCTACAGGGTCACTATAAGTCAGCTGTGACTTGACGGCACTTTCCACCATCACTAGTGGGCGACTAGAGGAAAATGCTGAAGGAATTGGGGGTGGAGGGGACCCGTGATGGCCTTCGGTGATGACCTGCTGAAAGCCACCCAGAAAAACTCCATAGCTGTGCAGGAACTTTAATGCACATATTCCCAATCTAGTCCAAGTAATATACCCTAGCTCCCACACCGTTGTTTTTCAGCTGGTCTGTCAAGTCCCACAAGTGGTTCATACCCTGACCTTTGGTGGGTCATATCCATAGCACGATCACCATTTTCTATGCCGCTGCTCAGTTTCAACAGGAGATGGACGGAAGACCAGATGCCCAGGAAGACAATGGCTCTTGTGTCTTTGAGGCAGAGGTGGTTTCAGAATCCCTCCCCTCTCTCATCCCGGAGTGACAAACTGAATTGATCAAAAATGGGCCTTCTGTTTGTCTGCTAAAGCTAAAGGAGGCCTACCCATAAGAACACAAGAGACGCCAATGTTGGATCAGGCCAAAGGCCCATCCAGTCCAACACTCTGTCACACAGTGGCCAGAAATACCAGTGCCATCAGGAGGTCCACCAGTGGGGCCAGGACATTAGAAGCCTTCCCACTGCTGAACCCCCCAGCACCAAGAAGACAGAGCATCACTTGCCCAAGAGCCCCTATCTATACCTTGTGGCTAATAGCCACTGATGGACCTCTGCTCTATATGCTTATCTAATTCCCTTTTGAAGCCGTCCATGCTTGTAGCCGCCACCCTTCTTTACATTTGGTCATCTTGAAGATCTCCAGCTATGGTCAAAATTAATCATATTGCAGGAGCAAGATTGGTTCTGGCTGAAAGACAGCTGAGCTCTCTGTTGGCTTTCCTTCAATGAAGGCAATGATCGAGAATCTGCAACCAGCACGGCCAGCAGTTAGACATTTGGGAGTAGAGCAAGTGAAACGTGCGGAATGCAAGCCATAAATGAAGTGCCTGGGACTCACCTGATTGGGAGGTCCTTGTCCCACAAATCTAGTACGTACTTCTTGTGAAGACTGGGATCTGTCAGACGGGGAAGAAAGGGGCGGCAATGAGAACACAGCAGATGGCTCAGAGAGACTCCATTTGCTCCTTCCTCCAGGTTTACGTGAGGTTTGGATTGACAACGACACCATAGAGCAGAACAAAGCAGCCATTCTAGTGGAAGCTTCCTCCGTATGAAGGTTCATGGCGTCTTGTGATTCCGAATGGGAACAATGGTTCCTTCAAGGAAGATGGAGCCTTTCTCAAGGTCTGTTCTACAGCACCACCAGAAGAGATGCAACATGTGCCGGGTGGAATTCTCCCATGGTATGGCGACATGTGAAATGCCTTAACTGCGGAACAGCTAAAGCGTAAAGACGCTTTTCGTCGGTTGGAAGCTCAGTGGGCTGCAGGAGTGATGCATGGAAGGATCTGGGTAGTAAAGGAGCAGGGGATGTTCCAGCGGGTGGCCCCAGGGCACAGGCTCCAGGGAGATGGCAGAGGAAGACCTTCCAGGGGGATCTTGTTAGCTGAAGCACCAGGCTGCAAGGTTTGACATGTCTCAAGAGGTGTGCCATCGAGACTCAACTTCTTGCTCACAGTAAATTAGGTTGAAACTATTGGGATATTTGGTTAATGTAGCAGAGTCATAGAAGCATGATACTGAGTGCAGTAAATAAGTCTCCCAAAAAGTATATTGCCTTAAAAAGGTAAACTTAGGCCCCGGTCACACGGGAGACTTTGGCCCGGGAGAGGGACGGATCGGGGGCACAGCAAACGGGCGCGATCTCACCACAACATCTGGGAAGCGGCGCGTCCCCATCCCCGATCCGTCCCTAAACCCGGAAAACCCGCTGCAAAAAAGAACCTCCTACAGAGGAGGACTTATCTGAAGCACCGCTGCAAGCACGGCCGTGGGATCGCTGCCATGCCCGTAGTCCGGATTAATCGAGGCTCCCCATCGAACTGCGCATGCGCACACATGCGCAGTTCGGCTGTCGCGCTCTTTCTTCAGTGGCTTCCCCCCGGCATCTGATCATGCCGGGGAGGAAGTGCGCGGCGGCTCAGGGGATCTATGTGATCCCGCCGCCGCGTCTCTCTTTTGCTGCGGCTTTAGAAAGCCACACTTTGCCCGTGCTATTCCCCCCCCATGTGGCAGGGGCCTTACATTTATTCAAGTAGATTCAGTTCACATTCAGATTGTAGTTGAAAGGAGAGCCTAAGATAAAGGCTTACTGTTTGCCTCCCTGTAGCTGACAAACTTCCACCCCTGCCCACAATTGCTCACACTTAATCAATTGAGCAGCAGGAGGAGGGGAAAAATGGGAGAAATGACATCACAGCATCAGTGACGCTCTAGAAATTTCCCCTAATCTCAGTGGCCTTTTGTTGCCATGCTAACCATTTGGGATGAAAGGATTATTAATGTCATTATTAACCTTAATGTTATCACACTTTACCGTGGAGATTGGAGTAGTTCCTAGAGCGTTATGTGAGCCGTGGTGTTAGGCTGGAGTGGCCAGCTTGTCCGGCATCACGTATATGGGAGTATGAGGGCATTGTCTCTGCAGAAGAGATCTGCAGAGATGTGTGTCTCCATGGAAGGCCATGTTGAGAGAGGGAGAAGACAAAAGTAAGCAAGGGAGGAGGGGTCAGAGGGCAGCTCCCAGATTAAGACGAAGAAAGGCATCCTATTCAAGGAGATAATGCCTATACACCCTTGGAGTGATGTAAAGCCCACCCCACCCCCAATGTCGAGGCATACTGAGTCGCTCAGTTCAACAGAAACAATCTGCCCTGTACAGAAGAGACTAATGTCATGAAAACCATATGGAACAATGCAAGGGCATTCCAGCAGAACCCTGGCTATGTAAATCCCTCTCCTGAATGATTCTGAATGAAGAATGTGGGGCAATTCAAGTAAAGAAATGTCAGGCAACTGTGACGTTGGTGTAAGAAAAATCTCCAAGATGTGAGACCTCAAGGGAATGTATCTAACAATAAACCTGAGATATAACCACCAACACATTATGCTGAGACGTAAGTGCTATGGTCATAAATGCAGGGTCTTCGGTGCCCTTCAGGAAGGGGACTGTAAACAGAGACAACTCCTACCAGGTGGTGCCCAGGAAAGCATTAAAAAAGATCCTAGGTATTCACTTGATGACATGAAGGTCCTCTTATTTGCTCTGACGGTGTGCAGGGATTCCTTTTCTTGCTGCTGAGCATTCTTTTCCTTGGGCCAGCAAAGAAATTAGCAGTTTCACCCTGTCAAGGTCCAGGCCTTCTTTTTCTTGCCACTGGACAGACTGACTCCCTTGAAAAGCTACTAGCTCTGTAATGTATTGAAATGATTACATGAATCACCTCATAGGACTCCCCTGTTAAGCTTCGAGCCAGACCAGGGCTCCTCTGAGCGAACTTCCTATTGGTCGCTTCGTAACAGCGACCAATCAGAACGATACCATTCCCTAGTAGGGAAAGACTCCCATTGGTCTTTATTCTAGCAATCTCATTGGTTGTTATTTGTAAATAGGCGTGGCTACATTAGCCCGGTTATGTTTAAAAGGAGCATAAGCTCCCACTGTTTTCTGTTCTGGTTTCTTACTGAGTTAGTGCTTGCTCGTTACTTCCAATAAAGCTGAATCACTTGCTGAATCACTCTAAGAGTCCTTTGTTAGCGCGATCTAACAATTGGCGACGAAGGTGGGATGTTAGAGCAGGTAGGCAGCCCTGCGGACATCCACACTTCGGACTCGGAAGAAAGCGAGCAGAGCACAGCAGCCGATCCGGCGGAGGCGCCACCAGCTCCGGTGCCCAAGTCTCCCCCGATGGCTGGAAGCCAGAAGTTCGAGTGCTTCGAACCCTCCTCAGAAGACTGGGACTCCTACCTGTCCAGGTTCGAGTTCCATCTGGAGACCCACGACATCACCGATGAGGCGAAGAAACGAGCATGCCTCCTGAGTTCCTGCGGGAAGGGGACCTTCGACATAGCCAGGTCGTTGGTGGCCCCAACTGATATAAAGACTGTCACCTACGCTGACATCACGGAGAAGCTTAAGGCTCACTATTCTCCACAACCGTCGGAGATCGCCTGCCGGCACGCTTTTTACAAGCGGAACCAGGCCGGAGGCGAGACCATCGCAGATTTCGTGGCGGCCCTTCGCAAAGCCGCACGGCCATGTAATTTCCACAACGTGGAGGAAGCCCTCAGAGACCGTCTCGTCTGCGGTCTCAAAGATGAAAGGCTGCAACAGAGGCTGTTCGCCCGCACCACCCTGACCTGGGCAGTGGCCTACGAAGAGGCCGTGGCCGCGGAAGCAGCGGAGAAGTCCACGAAGGAGGTCCGCCAGCGGGTGGCAGAGCCCAGTATACACGCTCAACGAGACAGCGAGGGCGAAGACGCGGATGATGACGTCAACGCGGTTCGAGGCAAGCGGACCCCAGCGAAGACTACCAACGTCAAGCCTTGCTCCGGTTGTGGCGGGAAACACCAGCGCGACTCCTGTTGGGCTCGTGATGTCGACTGCAGAGCGTGTGGGCGGCGTGGTCATCTGGCCAGAGTCTGCAGATCAGCAAAGAAGGATCCCTCAACTAACAACCGGTCAGCGCAGAGGGGCACTCCAGTCAGCACCCAAGGCAAGACCCGTTCCTCAGCATCGGAAGCAAGCTGCCAGTTGACGGCGACCTTGTCGAGCGCATCGGCCGTAAATCGCACCAGCAGCCAGGGCAAGATCACCGTGACTCCACTCCTCGACGGCCGACCCTGTACAATGGAGGTGGACTCAGGATCGTCCGTGACGGTGATTTCTGCCGCGTCCTGGCGCCAGTTGTTCCCGAACCGAAGCCGGCGGCGGCTCCAGCCTGCGGGAACCAGAGTGTCCGACTTCCAGGGCAACCGAATTCCCTTGGCCGGACGGGACTCTGTTACTGTTGAGTATAAGGGGAAATGTGTTAAACTGTCATTCCTGATTGCAGAGGGAGACCGGGTTAACCTGCTAGGGTTAGATTGGTTTGAGCCATTGGGCATTGGTATTTCTGGGATTAACAGGATGTCTGAAAATAAATGGGGCATGCTGTACGACCTGTTCCCTGATGTATTTGCCGAAGGGTTGGGGAGGTACAAGGGCCCCCCGGTTGCGTTTGACTTAGATCCGTCAGTCAAACCTATTAGGTTGAAGTATCGGAAAGTACCTGTGTCTCTCAAACATAAGGTGGAAAAAGAGATTGACAAACTAGTTGAGCAAGGGGTTTTAGAGCCAGTACCATACAGCAAATGGGAGACCCCGATCGTAACCCCTGTCAAATCAGATGGGTCCATACGACTATGCGCCGATTACAAATGTACGATTAACAAGGCGCTGCAGCAACATTCGTACCCGGTCCCGGTAATAAGCCACATTTTGGCTTCCCTGGGGGGTGGCAAGATTTTCGCCAAATTTGACCTGGCCCAGGCATACCAGCAGTTGCCTGTCACCCCGGAGGCTGCCGAGGCCCAAACAATTGTAACCCACCAAGGGGCTTTTAAAGTGAACAGGCTGCAATTCGGGGTCAACGTAGCACCTGGGATTTTTCAGGGCCTCATGGAACGTCTACTAAGGGGGGTACCTGGCACAGTGCCCTATTTTGACGACGTGCTGATTGCGGGCGGGTCTGAACAGGAACTACTGGACCGGGTTAAAGAGGTCCTCAGGCGTTTTCAAAATGCCGGTCTCAGAGTTAAGCGCTCAAAATGCACGCTCGGGGTGGAAAGTGTGGACTTCCTGGGGTTTCGCATTGACGCAGAGGGAGTCCACCCCACGGATGAGAAGGTATCTGCAATCCAAAACGCCCCCAGGCCGGTGAGTAAGAAGGAGCTCCAATCCTTTTTAGGACTCCTGAATTTTTATCATGCGTTTTTACCGCATAAGGCATCAGTGGCGGCCCCTTTGCACGCGCTTTTGCACAAGGAGGCAAAATGGAAGTGGGGGCAGGCCGAGGAAAAGGCTTTTGTGGGAGTCAAGGAGCTGCTGACATCTAATGCCGTACTCACGCATTATGATGAACACAAGCTCCTGGTGTTAGCTGCTGACGCTTCACCTTTTGGAGTAGGCGCAGTTTTAAGCCATCTGATGCCTGATGGGAGCGAAGCGCCTATCGCTTTTTATTCTAGATCACTATCTGCGGCAGAGCGGAACTATGCCCAGATAGACAAGGAGGGTCTGGCGTTGGTAGCGGCTGTCAAAAAGTTCCATGATTTTATTTTTGGCAGACGATTTTTGCTGGTCACTGACCACAAGCCGCTACTGGGGATTTTTGCGCCCGATAAGCAATTGCCAAACATCATGTCCCCACGCATGCTTAGATGGGCGATATTTTTGCAGGCTTATGATTTTGACTTAGAGCACCGGCCTGGGAAAGCGATTGGGCATGCGGATGCCCTCAGCCGGTGCCCGGTGCCGGACATTGGCGCAGACCCTGCCCCCGCCTGTGAGGTCTTGGCAATTGAGGAGCTTCCTCGACCCCCGGTATCATCCAGGGACATTGCAGCACACACGGCCAAGGATAGCGTGCTGTCCCGAGTATTAAACTGGGTTTGGAGGGGGTGGCCGGTTGGAAGCGTTGAACCGGAGTTCGGCCCTTACAAAAGCCGTCAAAATGAACTATCCATTTCTAAGGGCTGTGTATTATGGGGGAACAGGGTGGTGGTTCCTGACAAACTCAGGACGAGAGTGTTAGAGTCGCTGCACGAGGGTCACCCCGGTATGGTACACACCAAAGCGTTGGCCAGAGGGTATGTCTGGTGGCCGGGGCTGGACAAAGAGATCGAAGAATGGGTACGAGGGTGTCCCAAATGCCAGCAAGTCAGACCCGATCCCCCACAAGCTACACCCCAAGGCTGGGAGTCATCTGGTAAACCCTGGGCCAGATTGCATATAGATTTTGCTGGCCCTCTCCAAGGGCAAATGTTCCTAATTGTGGTGGACGCTATGTCCAAATGGCTGGAGGTCGTGCATATGAAATCGACCACATCACTTGCTGTGATCCATGCGCTCCGCCGACTTTTTGCCACCCACGGGTTGCCTGACGTCATCGTCAGTGACAACGGGCCTCAATTTGTGTCTGAGGAATTTAGGCTCTTCCTCACGAGTAATGGCATACGCCAAATGACTTCGGCCCCTTTCCATCCGGCATCTAATGGCCAAGCCGAACGGATGGTCAGGACGGCCAAAGAGGCCCTGGGTAAAATGGACGAAGGGGACTGGAGCCAGAGGCTGGGCTCCTTTCTTTTGCTGCAGCACACCACCCCCTGTAGTGCTACAGGCCGTAGTCCGGCCGAATTGTTAATGGGGCGGAGACTCACGACCCGTTTGAACCGAATGCACCCAGACCTCACTGAAGAGCAATCCGAGCGTACCACGGCGCAACCGAAGGTGCGCATGTTTGAAAAAGGGGACAAGGTTTTCGCACGAAATTATGCAAACGGGCACTTATGGCTTCCTGGGGTTATATCCGACTCTGTGGGTACTCGAATGTATGTGGTGCAGTTAGCTGACGGTCGAATATGGCGGCGCCACATAGATCAGTTAAGGAGACGTTGGGCTAGGGACAGCGCTGACTCTCCGACGGCTGAATCCCCTGATGTCGAGTGGACACCCCCAGAGCAGGCGGTGAGTACCGAAAGGCCCGGTACTGTCCCCGAGTCAGGGCAGAACCCTGTGTGCGGGGCTGAAATCCCAGTCGAGTCTGTGCCTGATCCAGGCTGTAGTGAACCCCACTCTGACCCACAACCTTGTCTGCCCATGGAGCCTGCACCGCTCCGCAGGTCCCAGCGTTCGCGGCAAATGCCGACTTATCTGAAGGACTATGAGTGTAAATACTGTTGGAATAACTGATGTACAAAGGTTGATTGCATGTTTGTAAATAATAAAACAATTGGGATGATGGCTTAACTTAGGGGGGAGGAATTGTAATGTATTGAAATGATTACATGAATCACCTCATAGGACTCCCATGTTAAGCTTCGAGCCAGACCAGGGCTCCTCTGAGCGAACTTCCTATTGGTCGCTTCGTAACAGCGACCAATCAGAACGATACCATTCCCTAGGAGGGAAAGACTCCCATTGGTCTTTATTCTAGCAATCTCATTGGTTGTTATTTGTAAATAGGCGTGGCTACATTAGCCCGGTTATGTTTAAAAGGAGCATAAGCTCCCACTGTTTTCTGTTCTGGTTTCTTACTGAGTTAGTGCTTGCTCGTTACTTCCAATAAAGCTGAATCACTTGCTGAATCACTCTACGGTTCCTTTGTTAGCGCGAGCTCTGTGCCTTTAGATCCCAGGAACTCTGAGGGTGGTTCCCGGGGGGGGGGGACATCATAGATGAACACACATGAAGCTGCCTTGTACTGAATCAGACCATCGGTCCATCAAGGTCAGTCTTGTCTACTCAGAATGGCAGCAGCTCTCCAGGGTTTCAAGCAGAGATCTTTCACATCACCTCCTGCTTGTTTCTTTTAACTTGAGATGCCGGGGATTGAACCTGGGACCTTCCGCATGACAAGCAGATGCTCTGCCACTGAGCCAGGGTCTCGGGTCAAGGTCTTTCCCACCACCTCCTGCCTGGTCCTTTTAAGTGGAGATGCAGGGGATTGAACCTGGGGCCTTCTGCAAGCCAAGCAGAGGCTCTTCCATTGAGCCACCGCCCTTCCCCCAGATGCTGTGATGTCATTTCCGGATGATCACCTGGAAAAAACACCACAGCTCCCACAATGCTCTAGGAACGACTTCAGTCTCTATGGTAAAGGCCATAGAGATAAGGGGAAATTTCTAGAGCATCTAGATCCCTACCTGGCAGGGAATGGCACGGAATATAAGTCTGTTAAAATAAAATAAACAAATAGTTGATGTTGTGAGGCCATGTCTCCTCCCCCCCCCCCCCCCCCCCCCAATCAAGTGTGAGCAATTGTGGGCAGGGGTGGAAGTTTGTCAGCTGCAGGCAGGCAAATGGTAAGCCTGTTCAGAAGTCGTAGACTTACACATTCCTTTAAACCAACCAATGGCTGGATTCTGAATAAGGCAGCCCTCATGTGTTCAGCAGAGTTGCCATGCAATTCGTTTGCAACGTGAGGAGGGAGTTTTTGCATTTGGCTCCGTCGCCTGTGGCAGCCATTTTGGGATGGTGCTCAGCACTCCCCCCCCCCAAGTTCTGAATGTGCCCTCCAACTCAGAAAGGTTCGAATCCCCCTGCTCTAAGCCAATCTTGTGAGATTGTGAGAAAAGCTTTCTTACTGGAGATCTCGCAAGCAGCCTATGGACGAAATATGACTTGAAATCAGGTTGCATAGAAACAAATCCAGTCCACTCTGTGCTGAACTATACTAGTTCTTACAGTCCATTGTTCCTTATGTACTGGGCAACCCAATCCGCCTCCAGTCTAGGTTTTCACTAATAGTTACCATGGGTATAGGTTACTGTGGTTCAGATTAGATATAATGCAAACCCATGGTTTATTGGAACCAGTGTTCCCTCTAAGCTGAGTTAGTGTGAGCTAGCTCACAGTTTTTTAGCCTCCGGCTCACACATTTTTGCCTTAGCTCAGGATGGATGGCTCCAAAGCAAACCGATTTATGCAGTAGCCAAATCGCTCACTCACCACTTTAATACCAGAAGCTCACAAAGTAGAATTTTTGCTCACAAGATGCCACAGCTTAGAGGGAGCATTGATTGGAACCGTGTTTAATTTGTGAAACTCAGACGTGGCTCACAGATGACAGGGTGAGCCCCTCCCACCAGAGCCAATGCAACAGCTCCAACTGGCAGCAGGAGGAGGAAAGGGGCGGGGCTTCAGGATAGAACCCTGGAAATGACTTCCGGGCCAACCCCAATGTCACGGACCACCCCATTTTCCTGCCACCAACCCTCCTGCCAATTGACAGGCTAGGCCTGGAAATCCTAACCAAAGGTCAATCAAATCCTGGTTTGTCTCGACAAATGCTTGCTTCAGTTCCTTTGCTCTGTAGCCTGGGAGGGCATTGGCGGAGAAAAAATCTGGATCAAAGCAGGATTAAGCCAGGATGTCTGCCTTCCCACATCACGTAAAACCCTATTCAAGACTAACTGTGGTTAATAAAGCAACTTTAGATCTTGGCTTCGCATCCTGGTTTAATGGACTCTAACTAACCATAACTGTGTCCAAAGAATCCAGACAATCAGACCAAACATAGTTTAATCACACCAGGGTTTTTACCAATGTCTGAACCAAGCCCTTTTCTGTGATTCAACCAATGATTGATATTTTGCAACTGTAGTAGAATCTGGGGTTTAAAATTGTGCGCCAAATATGCTATAATATCCGTTTATTCAGACAGAACTTGCAGCATGTGTTCTGCTTTCCTTAGCAATGTGAAAGAGTTGTTAAGTAAACCAAGTTATAATATAATATTCATTTTCATAGAGTCATAGAGTTGGAAGGGATCTCCAGGGTCATCAATCCCCTGCACAATGCATGAAATTCACAAATACCTCCCCCCACACCACACAGTGACCCCTGCTCAATGCCCAGAAGACGGCAAAAAATAAGCCCTCCAGGATCCCTGGCCAAACTGGCCTGGAGAAAAATTGCTTCCTGACCTCAAAGTAGCATTCAGCATTTCCCTGGGTGTTTATTTGTCCAATAAAAGCTCTATGACTCAATATCTAGAGCAGTATAACAATCTGAAATTTATCCTTCCATTTTCCATTTGTATAATTTCATTTATAATCTCTATTAATTTCCCAAAAGACAAAAGGAATAAAATATTTTTTCCAAGGTTATATTAGGCTTTTGATCTGAGAGTAGGGTGGATTAAAATTATTGAAATTCACCAGCCATGATGGAATGAAATAGGATATAGAGGGCATTCCAATAATATATGAGAGATAGTGTCTATTTTACCAAGGGGGCAAGAGCAAATTCTCTCACAAGTAGGTAGGGAGGATGGAAAAAGCAGCCTCTTGTAACCACCATTGAACGGGCATTCATTCTAGCAAGAGTAAAAGCCCTGAGTAGACCAGGCCAGATCAGATGATAAGAATAAAAAATTGTGAAGAACAACCTTGTCAAGGGCGGAACTATCGTAATCACTGTTCCCTCTAAGCCGAGTTAGTGTGAGCTAGCTCACAGTTTTTTAGCTTCCGGCTCACACATTTTTGTCTTTGCTCAGGAAGGGATGGCTCCAGAGCAAACTAATTTATGCAGTAGCCAAATCGCTCGCTCGCTCACAACTTTAATGCCAGGAGCTCACAAAGTAGAATTTTTGCTCACAAGACTCCACAGCTTAGAGGGAACATTGATTATAATCAATCTGCCTAATCTGTTTCTTAATTGTAATTGCTGATTCAGCGAGCCCCAATTCCTCAATAGATTCAGTGGTACAACCAATAGCTGACAGTAAGGTTAACTTACTACAGCTCCAAGTCCAGGTAAGAGAGAAAAGAAGAGAGGTCCCATAGAAGATGAAACAGGAGGCAAGCAACGGCCAAAGAAGCTCAACATCTAACCGATGAGAGGGTAGAGCCAACTGCCAAGTGTACCAGAGAGAGAGAGAGAGGAAGAATGAGAATTTTGGTAACCCTTTCCCTCCCAGATCCACTTGCATGCAGAGTTACATTCAGGGGTCTTGTTGTAGAAAAAGAGCTGCCGGAGCTCATTAGCATAACTCATTAGCATAACTTATTTGCATATGCCATGCCCCCTGACATCACCGGAAGTGACAGAAGGCCACACCCCCTGACATCACCGGAAGTGTGTCAGAAGGCCCGGCTACTTACCCTCCTGCTTCATCCTCATTCCCAAACGGAATGAGGATCGAAGCAGAGGGCGGGGTAAAGAAGGGGGCGGGGCTTCACCACGTGACCGCCCCGCCCCCTAGAGGTTCTCTTCCGGAGCTCCGTACCTGAGAGCTCCCCCCCGACTAGAGCCCTGGTTACATTATCCAACAATAATCACATGTTATGAAACTGCAGAAACGGAAGGAAGTGCTTCCGGAGCCCAAATATGGTTTTGCTGGGCCTGGTACAAACCTCTACCATACCCTCCCCACCACCCACCCATACAATCTCATCGAGGGTTGGGAACCTCCAGGTGGGCCTTGGAGTTGTCCCAGAATTACAACAGATGACAGGGATCAGCTCCCCTGGAGAAAAGGCAGCTTCAGAAGTTGGACTCTCTGGCCTCACACCCCTACTCCAAACGCCACCCTCCCAGTCACTGCCCCAAATGTTCAGGAATTCCCCAAGCTGAAGTTACCTGCACTAATGCACGCAGAATTTCAGGAGCCATGGAGAAAACATTGCTTTTATTTCTGAGATGACATAACATGGATCATAAAATGGACTTGTAGCCTGGACCAGATGAGAATATCAGAAGAGACCTGCTGGATCAGACCAGTGGTCCATCTAGTCCAGCATCCTGTCTCACACAGTGGCCACTCAGTTCCTCTGGAGGGTCAACAACAGGGCAGAGAGGCCGAGGCCTTCCCCTGATAAGAACATCAGAAGAGCCCTGCTAGATCAGACCAGTGGTCCATCTAGTCCAGCATCCTGTCTCACGCAGTGGCCAACCAGTTCCTCTGGAGGGCCAATGACAAGGCATAGAGCCAAGACCTTTCCCTGATGTTGCCTCTTGGCTCTGGGATTCAGAGGGTTCGTGTCCCTGCATGTGGAGGTTCCCTTCAGTTATCATGGCTAGTAGCCACTGGTAGACTTCTCCTCCATGAATCAATCCAGGCCCCTAAGAATATAAGACTTGTAGGCTACAGTGAAATGTACCCATTTAGCCTCCATCATTTGTGCCATTTCATCTAGACCAATCAGGCAGCAGAATCTCCTAAAAATTCTCCTTTAATGCTTAGGAGCATGTCTACACTAAGAATTGAGGTGAATTTTATGACACTTTAACTGTCCCAGGTTGCCCGAAGGAATCCTGCGAACAGTAGCTAGATGAAGGTGCATAGAATTAATTCTGTTAGGCTAGAGATCCCCACTTCTCACAGAACTACAGTTCCCAGATTTCCTGGCGTATGAAGGAATGACCTTCCTTTTCCCTTGTGTCATCCTTGGAAGGATCTAAGCCTGCCGACCAGTCTCTTCAAGGCAGCCTTCATCTCATTGTTCCTGAGGGTGTAAATGAATGGGTTCAGCATTGGAGTCACCACTGTGTACATGAGGGAAGGAACAACACTCTTGTCCGAGTTCTTAGAAGGAGGCTGCAAGTAGACCCAGCAGAGGTTACCATAGAACAGGATGACCACGCTCAGGTGGGAACCACATGTGGAGAAGGCCTTGCGCTTCCCGTGTTTGGATGGGACATTTAGAATGGTGTAGAAAATGCGCACGTAGGAAATCACGACGAGGAAGAATGGGCCCAGGACATCCAAAAAGCCTTCCACCAGGGCCGTGGTCTCTATAAGACTGGTGTCGGAGCACGAAAGTCCCAGCAGAGGGTAGATCTCACAGAAGAACTGGGGGATCTCCCGAGTGGAGCAGAAAGCAAGGCGAGACATCATCAAGGTGTACAGCAAAGAGTGGAGAGACGCCAGGACCCAACAAGTGGTCACCAGTAGAAGGCATCGCTTGTGACTCATCAGGGTGGTATAGTAGAGAGGGTGGCAGATAGCCAGGTAGCGGTCATAGGCCATGGAAGCCAAGAGGAAGCTGTCTGTGTTGCCGAAAGCCATGTAGGAATACATCTGCACCAAGCACCCACTGTAAGAGATGGTCTTGACCTGGAAGAGAAGGTTCTGCAGCATCTTTGGGATGGTCACAGAGGCAAATCCCACATCAGCCAAAGAGAGGTGGGTGAGGAAGAAATACATGGGAGTCTGGCAGAGGTGAGCATCTAAGCGAATCAGCAGGATGATCAGCAGGTTGCCCAGAAGAATGAGCAGGTACATGGCGAGGAAGAGAGAGGCCAGGAGACGCTGGTGCTCCGGCTGCGTGGAGAGATCCAGAAGGAGGAACCCAGAAAGCTCTGTTTGGTTTTCTTTCCTCATGGTTCACCTGCAAAGGGGGAGAGGAAAGATGCCGACGTGAATGAGGACAGGGGAGAGAGAAGGAACGTTAGAAGAGCCCTGCTGGATCAGACCAGTGAGGGTCCATCTAGTCCAGCATCTCACACGGTGGCCAACCAGTTCCTCTGGAGGGCCAACAACAGGACAGAGAGACCGAGGCCTTCCCCTGATATGAACCTAAGGAGAGCCCTGTTGGATCAGACCAGTGGTCCATCTAGTCCAGCATTCTGTCTCACACAGTGGCCAACCAGATCCTCTGGAGGACCAACATCAGGGCAGAGAGGCCAAGGCCTTCCCCTGATATGAACCTAAGAAGAGCCCTGCTGGATCAGACCAGTGAGGGTCCATCTAGTCCAGCATCCCGTCTCACACGGTGGCCAACCAGTTCCTCTGGAGGCCTCACAACAGGCTACAGAGGCCAAGGCCTTCCTCTGATGTTGCCCCCTGGCTCTGGGATTGAGAGGCTGAGTGCCTCTGAAAGCGGAGGTTCCTTTTAATCGCCATGGCTAGGAGCCACCAATAGACCTATCCTTGATGAATCTACCTAATCCCCCTTTCAAGCTGTTTGTTCCTGCGGCCATCACTACCTCCTCTGGCAGCGAATTCCACATTCTGATCCCTCGCTGTTTAAAGAAGTCCTTCCTTTTGTCCGTCGTGAATCTACTGCCCGTCGGCTTCATTGGATGCCCTCCAGTTCTAGTATTTTGGGAGGCGGAGATGAAGGGCAAGCATCTGTGTGGAGTAGATCGACCAAGTCCCCACTCCTATGTGTGCTGCAGTTAGTGTTGGAGTAAAGGCAGCTCAGCATGCCTGGACACTGAGGGGGGGGCACTATATTTCCCTTTTCTCTAGAGCCAGACGGTGTATATGCGTGATGTCTCTCTATTTGTCCGTGCTAGAATCCTCTCTGCCCTGAATCCTCGATCTCTTTCTGTGTCTAGACATTTCGCCCATATATTTATTATATATTTATTTAAAACATATATTCCACTCCTCCTGGAGAAAATGGCTGCTTTAGAAGGTGGACTGCGTGGCATTGTATCCAACCAAGGACACCCCCCCCCCGCCATCCCCGATCTCCCAGGTTCCGCCCTCAAATCTCCAACCACTTCCGAACCCAGAGATGGACACTCTAATCGGAACACACTTTTAATAACAACAGAATCAGGGGCTTTTAAGAAGTAATCCCTTAAGGAACATGGGCAGGCTTGCCCCTCTGACCTGCCGCAAATCTGGTTTGTCGTACCATCCCCTAAGGAGCTGCGGTGGCTCAAGTGGCTAAGACGCTGAACTGCAGGCTGTGGAAGGTCAGTAGTTCAGCAGTTCGAGACCCGGGTGCCGCCTGATGGAGTGAGCTCCCGTCTCTAGTTCCAGCTCCTGCCAACCTAGCAGTTCGAAAGCAAGAAATTGCAAGTAGATAAATAGGTACCACTTCAGTGGGAAGGGAACAGCATTCCATGCGCCTTGGTGTTTAGTCATGCCGGCCACATGACCACGGAAACATCTTCGGACAGCCCTGGCTCTTCGGCTTTGAAACGGAGATGAGCACCGCAACCCTAGAGTCGGATTCGACTGGCTTTTGAGCAAGGGAACCTTTACCTTTTTACCATCCCCTAAGTCTTCCAGATCACATTGCACCTCTTCTTTTTTAGAGGAAATTCTTCCCTCACTTCTGGCTTAACAATAAAGAATTAAAGTGGAATTGTGGGGAGCTCACATGTAGACACTTGCAGAAGGAGACAAACCGAGAGGCAGAATCACACACACACACACACACACACACACACACACACACATAAAGGCAGAACTGAATGGTAACCTGATTCTAGGAATATTTACTCATATTTAAGTCCCACTCAGTGTTCAGTGGGATTTGCTGGTTGCAATCCTGTCAAGAAGAAGAAGACGAAGACGAAGAGTTGGTTTTTATACCCCACCTTTCACTACCCAAAGGAATCACAGAGCGGTTTAGGATCTCTTTCCCTTCCTAACCTCTCCCCACAACAGACACCCTGTGAGGTAGGTGGGGCTGAGAGAACTGCTCTTGAGAGAACAGCTCTGAAAGAACTCGTGACTGACCCGGCATCACTCAGCGGCTGCATGTGGAGGAGTGGGGAATCAAACCCGGTTCTCCAGATTAGAGCTCTTAACCACTACACCAAACTGATGTCTAAGGGACCCCATTGAGTCTGCTGTGAGACCGGTTCCTGGATTTCTGCCCCAAAGTTCAGCGTTGATGGTATCCATAATTCAGAGTGCTGACTGCCATAAAAAGTAGCTGTAGGTCATTCATTCTTGAATATCATGGTATGTTTGTTCGAAACTTCCTGCCATTAGAACAACCTACACTAGAGACCATTAAAGAAGTCTATACCACTTTTAAAACTATGAGCTTCTGAGAAGCCTGGTTGTTTCCGACTTAAGTGGTTCCTTCTCACCTTTGTCTGGTGGAGATCCCTAAAAACATAGTCTCTAGACAATTTCCGTTGGATATTTGACTTCAGCATTCACAAAAGAGAGTTTTTAGAAGAACATTAGTGTCTGGTGTATCTCCATTCACGTGGGCTTGTATCATCTGACACCTGCAGAATTGTTTTGCAGTAGTTCTCAGTTATCTTTCTTTCCAGAAGACCATCTTAAATTGGATGTTAAAAGCTGGTGTCCAAATGAATACACACGTGAAGGTGCCTTATACTGAACTGGACCCTTGGTCCATCAAAGTCAGTGTTGTCTACTCAGACCGGCAGCAGCTGTCCAAGATCTCAGGCAGAGTCTTCCGTATCTAGTACTACCTGGTCTTTTCAACTGGAGATGCCAGGGGTTGGACCTGGGACTTTCTGCATGCTAAGCAGATGCTTTACCACTGAGCCACGGCCCCTCCCCTGTTAAGGATTAACGGCTGGATTTCCCCACCCAGTAAAGGAGATGCAAGGATAGAGGTGCAGGCAGATCAATCTGAAAATGGTTAAAATCCATTACAGACCAAATTACAGATGAAACTCTATGAGATCCTTCACCTGTACAGAATACAAGAAAAGTCTCAGCCTCGTCAACTAGATGAGACCAGCCCATAAACTAATCCAGAGGTACTGGATGCTCCACTCCAAATGATCCAATTTCTCCAATACAGGTAAAAGGCATTAGAAAAGAGCAAGAGTCTAGTAGCACCTTAAAGACTAACAAAATTTGTGGCAGGGATGAGCTTTCATGAGTCACTGCTCACTTCTTCAGGTATAAGGTATGTCAAGGATGTCCGGAACAAAGTTGGAGTCCGGCGGCACCTTTAAGACCAACATAGTTTTATTCAAGGTATATGCTTCCGTGTGCACACACACTTCTTCAGATATATATCTATGTACCTGCAGAATATGTATCTGAAGAAGTGTGCGCGCACATGAACATTTATACGTTGAATAAGACTTTTGCCGGTCCTAAAAGGTGCCGCTGGACTCAGACTTCGTTCTGCTGCTTCAGTCCAACACGGCGACCCACCTGGATCTATTTTAAAGGACGTCCAATTTGTGAATAAAACTTCAGATTGGGAGCTGATGCATGACAGCGCATGGTGGTTTCTCCTCGTCCTGCACTCTCCAGATTACAGAGATCTTTTCTTTGCTTGGTTGCTGAATGAGTTGCAGTATGGTGGGAACTCATGCCTACACGGCAGTGGCTCTGTTTTGCTGAGAAAATGTTTCTATATTTCTGTGACACTGCTGATTCCCCTGTGTCGGTGGTTGGTGCCATCAGGTGTTCCATGGGGAGATTGTTAGCTCTGAATTGTTGCCCTTCTCTTGTGATTTCTGCAGTGCCGAACCACTTCCTTTTCAGTCTATTCGGTTTTCTCAGCCGAAGATTAGAGATGTAAGATTTCTGAAAATCCTGAAGCCACTGTGGAGCAGGGGGATTATTTCCAGAAAAATGGGAATGTTGGGGGAAACAGAAATATATGCAATGCTATTAGGGTGTGAAGTGCATGTATGCACTGTGACAGAGACGAAGCTGCAGAGGCCATTTTGTAGCTGGCTCTGCTTCCTGTGGAAGCCATTTTGTTGTTACACCCATAGGGGTGCCAAGTGGGGGCGGGGAAACCCACGCTTTGGAGGCCCGATTTCTGCCGCGGCGGAATCGGGCCCCGGGGGGGACTCCGCCCCCCGAAGCTCCATCACCAGAGGCGATGCATGACGTACAGCACATTGGGGGCGTGGCCCAGATCGTCGGAGGGAAACCATATGGTTTCCCCCCGATGACCTGGACCACGTCCCCAACGTGCTCTATGTCCTCGCTCCCCAGCAGAGACAACACCCCCCCGCCGGTGAGTCAGAACGACTTGGCAACCCTATACACCCACCATGCTGTGTCAGAATCTGAAAGGTCCCCGCAGGCTCCAAAAGGTTGGGGAACACTGTTCTAATGCATTAGAATATGGCACCCTTGGTATCTAGAGCATGTGCACTAGCTGTACGGATCTTCCAAAAGGATGTAAAAAATAATGGCAGCCCTGTACAACATTGCAGGTGGGCACATTGGTCTCTGGAACTCACGTACAGACCCCAGCCCATGGACTGATGACCAGGGCTATTTTGGGGCAGGAACGCACAGGAACGGAGTTCCGGCTGGCTTCAGAGTTGGCCACGCCCACTACAGCCAAAACCTCTGTGTGCATGGCTACAGAGGGAAGGCCTGGAGAGCGACCCCCCCTGCGACTCCGAAATGGGCAGACCGGGGGGGGAGAGCTGAAAGGATTTAAATCCCTCCCCGTGCCTTCCCCGGCCTGTCCAAGGGCCAGCTTGCCCAGGCTCCCCACAGCAATAGGGTGCCCAGGCAAGCCAAGGGAAGGCAGTTTAAACTGCCTTCCCTTCCCTTCAAGGGGGGGCTTGCCCAGGCTCCCTACAGCCGTGGGGCACCCAAGCAAGCCAAGGGAAGGCATGGGAGTGTGGCCTACTATGCTAATGAGCTGTGCTGCCAGGGTGCAGTCTAATATGCTAATGAGATCCTGCTGCTGGGTGTGGCCTATTATGCTAATGAGTTCCTGCTGGGCTTTTTCTACAAAAAAAGCCCTGCTGATGGCCAATGAAATATCAAAGATCCACAACCAACAGAGTGGGATATATAAACTGTGTAGCAAATGTGTGGGTGAATATCTGGCCATTCTTTGAGCATCCAAAGAACATATTTGACACATCCCAATTTAGGGTTGCCAGCCTCCAGGCGGCACCTGGAGATCTCCTGGAATTACAATCTCTAGAGGATGGAGATCAATTCCTCTGGAGAAAATGGCTGCTTTGGAGGGTGGACTTCATGGCATTATACTTGTCCCCAAACGTTGCCCTCCCCAGGGTCCACCCCACCCCACCACCATCTCCAGGAAATTCCCCATGCAGAGTTGGCAACACTATCCCCATTGCTTTTTTGTTTTAACATTTATCATTTACACTCTCGGTGTAAAACAAATTTAGAATCCAGCGGCAACTTTAAGACCGACAAAGGTTCATTCAAGGTATGAGCTTTCGTGTGCAAGGCCCATTTTTCAAATACATTGGAATGGCAGGGAAGGTTCAAACTTATAGCTGGAGAATGAAGAGCAAGCTAATTAACGTGTAACATGATAATGGTCAAGAGATGGAAAGTGAAAACTAAATAACAATTTCGTTTTGTTCAACTAAATAACAAGTGAAGGTTATAAGGTCAACAGTTGTTGAACATCATCATCATGTTACATGTTGATTTGCTGTTCATTCTGTTTGAACCTTACCTGCCATCCATGGGCTGCGGTCACACGCAACATTAGCCACGCAAGAGATACGGAAGACAGGCGGAGTTTCCAGGCGCGATCTCACCAGCACATCTGGGGAGCGTAGCGCTTCTGTGGCACAACCGAGGCTTCCTCCCAAAACCGCGCAGCAAAAAACTAGTACCTCGGAGGTACGTACTAGTTTCCGGAAACTGCGGGGCAAGGGCGGGCGTCTGATCGCGTTTCCGGTGGCATCCGGCGCCCGCCCATGTCCCCTTGTGAAAAAGGTTTTTTTTCCCCCCCAAGTCCCCGTGGTTGTGCACATGCACCCAACGGAGCATGCGCATTCGTAGTGAACACAAAAAAAGAAAACTAGTTCGCCGCGCCGCACGCTTCTTCGTTGCGCGCAGGCATGTGTTGTGATCGACGCCTCTCCGTAACAACAGAAGCTCCACGGTACCTCCACAGAACCTCCACAGGAGGTATGATCGCTTTACTGCATGTTAGTTTGCCCCAGGGCAAACAGCCACGCTTCCCCCCCGCAGTTTCCTGCCCGTGTGACCGGGGCCTCAGTGTATTTGGAAAAATGTGCATGCCCACACGAAAGCTCACACCTTGAATAAACCTTTGTTGGTCTTAAAGGTGCCGCTGGACTCTAAATTTGCTCTGCTGCTTCACACCAACACGGCTGCCCACCTGGAACTCTCTGTGTAATGTAGTATTTACTTTTCTCAGTTCTGAACCTACTGCCCATCAGCTTCACTGGATGCCCACGAGTTCTAGTATTTTGGAAGAGGGAGAAAAAGTTCTCTTTGATTTTTTTATCAATCTCTATCATGTCTCATAACACTATTGATAGAATTGTTCCCAATGGCTACACAAGAGATTTTCCCCCTGCTTAACTATAACATCTGAACTGCCAAGCTTTGGCAGTTCTAGCCCTGTGCTGGTGTGAGCAATCAAGCCTTGTCCTAGCTCATTGTCTACCCAGCGATTCGAAAGCTTTGGCAAGTAGATAAATTGGGGACCACCCGAAAGGGGGTGGGTACACCACTCCCTCTGGGAAGGTGTTAGCTGCCGAGTGTGGCTTCTGAAGGTGCGGCGAGATCGAAAGATGAAAGAGCTGTTTCGGCTTCCCTGCAGTGGAGCGAGTCGGCCGGGTGGTGGCAGTGTGGCAGCACGACATCAAGAAGCCCTGACGTCATCAGCCAGCTGACAGGAATACACGGAACACGACTGATCCAGCCCGCAGATGAAGCCCCGGCTAGCTGCAATGTGTGTGTAATTTAAAATGCTGTATGTTTGTCTTCCCTATCCCCCACTAAAATTGTTAGTCCAATTGTCAAAGAGTAACTGTAAATCGCTCTGAGGAAAGACCGATCAATAAATCGAAAGTATAAATAAATAAATAAATAAACAAACAAACAAATAAAGAGTGGTAGAGAGGATATAAAAGGATTATATCCGGAGCGGCGGAGCGAAGGCAAGTGGAGCGATGGAGGTGGAGACAGAGGCGGAGCCACAGAAGGACGTGGTGACGTGATGCAAACGCAGCGGAGCTGTACGGACGTTAGCTGGGCTGTAAGTCGATACGACCCACATACCAGATGGGCCCGCCGAAAGAAAGAAAGAAGAAGCCGCCGGACCGGACGACCACACCAAGAACCGAGCACTGACACCCGAAAGACCGCCCGGGGAGAAAAACCAAGAAAAAACAGCGAGCCCTGCCACCTGGGTGCCAGTAGGCAGCCCCAACCCTGTAGACATGTGGTCTTAGCTAGGGATAAATTCGGAACTTGTAAGCCGCTCAGAGACCCTTCGGGGTTGGAGCGGGGTAGAAATCGAAGATATAAATAAATAAATAATGTTTGGAGAAGAGGCCATCTCAGGCCCGTAGCCATGGTGGGGCACTTAGGGGCAGTGCCCCCTCACACATGGCCCACACCCCACAATTCTTGCTGCCTCTGCCTGTGCTCTTATCTGCTACCCATAGTTGTTTGCCTCAGCTGCTACAAGAGGCGAGCCGGCCGTCTGGTGCAATTAATACTCAGTGAGTATGCACTGTCTGCTACAGTAGCAGGTGGGCGAGGCCTGCCTATACTGTAGAACAGAGTGCATATTCTCATCCAGAGAGTGCATACTCACCGGGTATTAATCACACCGGCCAGCCCTCCTTCTCCTGTAGTGGCCGAGGCGAATGGGTGCAGCTGGTAG
>NW_015175487.1:83890-89280 GCF_001447785.1 Gekko japonicus
TAGCTAGCAACCCCCGCAACAACCCCTGTCTGCTTTTTACTCCTCTTGAGTCCCACTTGCTATCCCGAAACCCTTGCCTATACTTTGATCTCTTGATCTGCAGTCAAGAGACCCACACGTTCTGGCTGGTTCTGGTCGTGTGTGAACTCCCTTTAGTTTCTATTTCTCCCCATCCATTCTTCATTGGACCATCCAACTTGCAAGTATTGCCCATCATCCCCCCCACCTGCTAATGCAATTGTGCTTATTTTAATACTGTATTTCTAAGGAACTTGATTGAATGTGAGAGTGCATCAGCACTGTTTGTATGAGATTTATTTTCTTAAGTAAAAGACATTTATTTTAACAACAACAGCCTCGAATCCTTCTCTGGTAACCCTTGGTGGGAACAGGACCTTGGTATAGTTGGCAAGGACCCATTTATAATTTGCCAATTGCTGTAAATAAAGCAATTCGGCTAACACTTGGGAGATCTCTCAAAGGCCTCCCCCCTTAAAATAGCAAGAAAGGCACTATTTCAGCCACATAGATTTTTCAGTCTCTAGGCTCAGTACTATAGGGGAGGGACCATGGCTCAGTGATTAGAGCATCTGCTGGGCATGCAGAAGGTCCCAAGTTCAATCCCCGATATCGCCAGTAAAAAAGATCATGTAGTCGATGATGTGAAAGACCTCCACCGGAGACCCTGGAGAGCCGCTGCCAGTCTGAGTAGACAATACTGACCTTGATGGACCAATGATCTGCTTCAGTATAAGGCAGCTTCATGTGCGTCTTGGGAATGTGTTTAGCAATAATAAGGGAACAGAGTATTTCTGAGCACATGCAGAATCCTACACTCCTCCCGCTTGAGCAACAAGAAGTAGATTTATTCAGCTGGAATGCTGAAGAGAGTTTGCATAGTCAAAGGCTGTAAATTCCCATCAGGCTTCACAACTCTGGTTGTTGAAATGAATCACTCACTACCATGTCCGATAAAATTACAAGTGTAATGAGAGATGTAATGGTTAGTATATAATGGTAGGTGTTGCCGCCAGTGGCCTGCCTCATTGTTGGGTGTCATGCCTGCCTTTGACTCAGCCCCAGAGCCAGCTCCTGACAGCCTAAGAGGGGAGGATTCAGTGCCTTTAAGAGCTGAAGAAGCATCAGGATCTGCACCTACTGTACGTACTGAGGAGGATACACAGCAATCTGAGTCAACTACAGGATGGTTTGCACCTGGGATTGAGCAGGCCATAAGCAGCTCACCACCTGCATCTCCCCCACCTGTAAGTAGGCTTAGGGATCAGAGACGTCAGGATCTGGCTAGCCGACGAAAAGAAGCACGTTCAAGAGGGTGGAGATCCTTGAGCCCTGAGTTTTAACAGCAGCCAGGACCTCGCACAAAGGTGCTAATGAGTTAATGGGCCAGAGCACTATTTAGTAGGGCCTCTGGCCATGAGCAATTTGTGCTGGCAACCTCGTTCGTAGAACCAGAAGCTCTGCACCTTGATTCCTGTTTGACTCTGTGGCGTTTTCGGACTCGGCTTGTGTTTGGACTGCTCTGGCTCCTGACTTCCAGCTTTGAACCTGACCACGCCCTCGGCTTTGCTCCCTGTACTCTAACCTCTGGTAACATTTGACTACAGCTTTGTCTGGTGTTTTGGGACTTGCTGAATGTTCTGCTGACTGCTCTCTCGGCTGACCTTTGGACTTGTATTGTGACTCCCCCTGTCTGCCTGCCTCCCTGGCTCTACCGTGACATTGGGGGAAATTAGCTATGAGACAGAGGAGGCCAGAGTTGTACCAGGGACCACACACCTATATATACCAAGGTCCAGCTCAGCAGGAAGACTCCAGATTTAAAGAGTGTGACAGTTTCATTAGAAAATATCCATGCATACAATCACGCTGAGCAATCAAAATATACACCCAAAACAGAACTAAGAAATAAAGAGGTGAGAACAGAGATGTAAAGAAGAAGAAGAGATTGGATTTATACCCTGCCCTTCACTACCCAAAGGAGTCTCAGAGCGGCTTACAAACTCCTTTCCCTTCCCCTCCCCACAACAGACACCCTGTGAGGTAGGTGGGGCTGAGAGAGCTCTTTCAAGAACTGCTCTTGAGAGAACAGCTCTTATCAGAACTATGGCTTGCCGAAGGTCATCCAGCAGCTGCAAGTGGAGGAGTGGGGTATCAAACCTGGTTCTCCCAGATTAGAGACCGTGCACTTAACCACTACACCAAACTGGCTTTCAGTTATAGGGGTTATATCACCTGTCCAGGAGATCAGGAGTCCATGGAGTAGAGACTGGAAAGATATAATATAGCGCAAACGAATTTGGGGGTGACCTGCCAATAGAGCGTCTGAGCAGTCACACCAAGACTGAGCTTTGAGTGCTATTTTTATACCCAAAAACGTGTCCAGAAGGCTTGCTAATGTGCTGGGTCCCTCAGAACAAAGAACTGATGAGATGACTCAGGGATGTGATGGGATTAATCAGGGCTAGAACAATGTTGTTTGGGAACTTTTGTACAGAGTTCCCAGGAATGGACAAAAGAGGCCAGAGGTTTCTTCTACATGGAAAGTAGATTTTGGATTGAGTTCTTGATTAGTTCTCCAGTGCTTGGATTGTTAATTTAAACTAATCAAAATGGAAACAATACCCTTGATGAGCCACCTGGCTATGGGGTGTGGGAAAGGAGCAGAAGTCATTATCAAGGAAATGCAGGAAGGAAAGATGGGATCAGATTTATGGGTTTCGTGATTGAGGTTGAAAGATGTCACTCTGGGGCAAGGCAGGTCCATTGTGCACAGTATGCAGATGTCGGCCGGGGGGGGGGGGGGGGGGGGGGCGGGACAGTCATGCCACTTTGCAACTGGCCAGTTAGCAACCCTGTTCACCTTCCCACAACCTCTCGCCCCAGTCCAGCTTTCTTCTCATTCCCTGTTGAACTCTGCTGCCAGGTCCTCTTGCCATTTTTCTCCTGTAATGCCGCTGAGATCAGCATTTTGGGACGCAGGCCTTTGGCGGGGCAGCCTTCCCTTATCACCGCCCCATACATGTCCCAAAGAGCACTTCGGTCGGGGTCACAACACCGTCTTTTGACCCCGGGCCCTAAAGAGGCCAGGCTTGCTGCCACAAGGGCACCATACCATTCCACACCCCCAACAAAGATTAATCTCCCCAATATACACATAAAATCACATTGAAATAATAGAGGAATGCACCCCATTGTCCTTTCCAAAATCTTGATGAATATAAATGAAATAGACTAGTGGAAAACTAAACGTAATCCATGGCCTTGGCAATGGTTATATGCACAGTTATTACAAGGGTGGTAGCTATATGGTCTGAATTAATGCAGAGTAAGATGTATGATTTTATGTGCATGGCATACGAGTGCTCTAAAAAAAAGAGCAGAGAGTTTTGGCATTATGAGGGTGCATTCAGACGCGGCGTTTCAGCTGGCATAAACTGTACCGGTTGGAACCGGTGCAGTTTATGCTGGCTGAAAACGCGATCACACTCACCTCCATTTTGCAGATCCCATCACTGTTTGCCCGCTCACACGCTGCGGGCATTGGCTTTTTTTTTTAACTCAGTTTGAGCATGCGCATAGGCAGCCATTCACAGAATGGCGATTTTTGCGCATGCTCAAAACACCCCATATTACATTTAAACTTTAAAGGTAAGGACTTACCTTTAAAGTTTAGAGACCAAACTGGCCTCCCTGAAGTCCCGGACTCCTCCAAAACGCTACACTAATGGCTTTTTTTTTTTTTAAGCTCAGGGCGAAGCTTCGCCCAAGCGCACATCGCTTAGTTAAAAAAAATGGCGGGGGGAAATCGGAAGCCTCAGGCTTCCGAACGGAAGTGGCTAGGCACCGGTGGAGAGCGATCAGACGGCGGGGTTAAGCGAATGCAACCGTTGCACTCAGGATACCACCACTTGGGGACCGAGTGGCAGAGTGCAACGGTTTAAAGGGCTTTGCAACGGTTAGGGAGTGAAGACAGATGTTCACCGTCTGAACGCTGGTAAGTACAATGATTGCAACCGGCACAGATTCCGTTGTAAAGCCCCCGTCTGAATGCACCCTGAGAAAAACAAGCCGCTTACCATTGATGGCTGTCCTTATTAGCCTTCCGGACCGGCTCAGTTCTAGGATCTCATCTCCCCCACGCTTCTCTCCTTCCAAAACCAAATCCTCAGCAGCCTCCTCATGGCCCCATGCATCTCACTGTTCCTCAGGCTATAGATAAAGGGATTGAGCATAGGAGTGACGACAGTGTAGAAAACAGACGCCACGCTCAACTTGGCGCCCGAATAGGTGGACGATGGACGGATGTAGGTTCCTATCAGAGTGCCGTAGAATAAGGCGACCGTGGTGAGGTGGGAGCTGCAGGTGGAGAAGGCCTTGTACTTCCCAGAAGCAGATGGGACCTTCCACACTCTGGAGACAATGAAGACGTAGGAGATAAGGATGAGCATGAGGGGTCCAAGCATGGTCGCCGTACCTTCAAACATAAGCATCGTTTCAACAGAGGAGGTGTCCGAGCAGGAGAGTTTGATTAAAGGGTGGACATCACAGAAGAAATGGGGGATCTCCCGGGAAGCGCAGAAGGAAAAACCAGATATCGAGGATACATAAAGCAGGCCCTGGGCATTAGACAGGAGCCAAGATCCGGCAGCCAAGATTAGACAGCGCTTGTAGCTCATTACTGTACTATAATGTAGCGGGCGGCAGATGGCCACATAGCGGTCGTATGCCATGGAGGCCAGGAGGAAGTTATCTGTGGTGCAAAAGACCACAAAGAAATACAGTTGGGTCAAGCATCCACTGTAGGATATGGTGTTGGTCTTGGACACCAAGAGCTGCAGCATCTTGGGCACGGCATTGGAGCTGAATCCGATGTCAGCCAAGGACAGGTGGCTGAGGAAGAAGTACATGGGGGTGTGGAAGAGGGTATCATTGGAGCAGATCACCAGGATGATCAAGAGGTTCCCCAGCAGGCTAACCAGGTACATAGAGAGGAAGAGGGGGAAGAGAAGACCCTGGAACGTGGGCGAGGTGGAGAGACCCAGGAGGATGAATCCGGCAAAGTGGGTTTCGTTCCCCGGTTCCTTTTCCATGGCCAAGCTGAGAATGAAAAAGAAGGAAGAAGAAGAGATTGGATTTATACCCCGCCCTTCACTGCCCAAAGGTGCCTCAGAGCAGCTCACAAACTCCTTTCCCTTCCCCCTCCCCACCACAGACACCCTGTGAGGTAAAAGAAGAAGAAGAGGAGATTGGATTTATACCCTGCCCTTCACTACCCAAAGGAGTCTCAGAGCGGCTTACAAACTCCTTTCCCTTCCCCTCCCCACAACAGACACCCTGTGAGGTAAAAGAAGAAGAAGAAGAGACTGGAT
>NW_015175487.1:89390-112116 GCF_001447785.1 Gekko japonicus
CCCCTCCCCACAACAGACACCCTGTGAGGTAAAAGAAGAAGAAGAGATTGGATTTATACCGGGCCCTTCACTGTCCAAAGGTGTCTCAGAGCGGCTTACAAACTCCTTTCCCTTCCCCTCCCCACAACAGACACCCTGTGAGGTGGGTGGGGTTGAGAGAGCTCTGACACAAACGGCTCTTTTTCAAGGACAGCTGTGCCGGAGCTTGTGACTGACCCAAGGTCACATCAGCGGGTGCAAGTGGAGGAGTGGGGAATCAAACCCGGTTCTCCCAGATTAGAGTCCGCACACTTAACGCACATATGCTCGTCCACACCTCATTCCTATATTTCGTGGAGTTTCAGAAATGACTGGTCACAGGTATGGGGTATACTCTCCAACCTAATACATGACAATTGGTGCATTCGTTCCCCCAACTGGAAGAAAGGGTGGGTTCTTTCTCAGTGGGCTCTAGCTATTGTTCTACAAAGGGCTACTGCACTTTGACAGTATTCACCATGGTGAGACACCCTTTTGATGTTCGGCTGTGTACCAGTTCCATGACAGCACAGTATAGTACAGCAGCTTCAGACTGATAAATATCTTTCGGCTTAATCTTTCCTAGGCAACAGCACGGAGGCACAAAAGGGGACAACTAAGTTATTTGTGAGTGTTTGAAAAGGAGGGGAGGGAGAGCACATATACATAGGTCCAATGGAGGGAATTGTTTTGCCAAATGAAATAGAAGTGAGAGAAGAGATACCGAAACCACGGGAAGCTCACCTAAGCGAATCAGTTGAAGGGTATTTTATTCAGTGACAAGTAATATGTGCTCCTGTTGGTACTGTACCTTTGCAGACCCAAACCACCACCTTGGAAACAAGTTTAGGCTCACCTTATGAACTCTCAACAGTTCCACAAGACCAGCCCAGGAAGATACATCCTGGGTGAGAAAATGAGGCGAGATGTAGCCAGACCCAAATCTTTCTTGATTTCCTGTAAGGAGAATCGGAGATCTGTGGAGGTAACTTGAGAAGTGGATCAGCATAGAAGGTGACCTCGGACTGAGATGTGGAATAAACATTCCAGCTGAAAACAGGAATCCCACCATGGAATAACAGAAAAGTCTGGAAAATGGAGAAGAAATGCAAGTGAGGAAGCCATCAGTTGTGCATTGTCAGAGATCGCATGCCTTTCTTGCAAAATCAAGATCTCATCTGGCAGTGTCTCAGGGTTGACTCAGCTGCAGAAGATGTGTCCAGGCAGCTAAAGAGGGGAGTATATAAATGATGTACCAAAGAAGAGGGGGGAGGGAGGTTTCAGTGAAGTCTGCAGTGGTTGCCAAGGAGAGAAGCGGCACAAGTATATGGCTCTACAGGGAATGGATTGACAAAACATGGGCTGATGGTGCCTGTTTTGTGCCACAAAGTCATCGGGTCACTTTGGCAATCAAAAGAAGAAGTTTTAACTTACCATCTTTTGTCCCATTTTATATAGAGGATAACATGTTCCGAGATGGGCTTTGGCAGAGGAAATTTCAGGGGGAAATTTCTTTAGAGGTCTTTTCACATGCAACGGAATGAATCCTACTTAGAGTGGAAGATGTTCTTCCAGCCTCAGGAGACATCCTCCAGGTCGAGTACACAAGTGCCGCTGAACTTGGAGAAATACGCCTTTGGCTGGAGGAAGCTTTGACCAGAGGAATGCTGGGAAACATGCCACTCTCTTGTCAATTCCTTCTTCATACAGTCTTGCAAGCAGTGTTCCCTCTAAGCTGTAGAGTCTTGTGAGCAGAAATTCTACTTTGTGAGCTACTGGCATTAAAGTTGTGAGCGAGCGATTTGGCTGCTGCATCAATTAGTTTGCTCTGCATCCCTCCTTCCTGAGCAAAGGCAAAAATGGGTGAGCTGGAGGCTAAAAAACTGTGAGCTAGCTCACACTAACTCGGCTTAGAGGGAACACTGCTTGCAAGATAAGTCAGCCAAGTGCGTTAAGGCAGACTTTTTTTAATTTAAATTTTTTATTGAATATCAACAAATATAACATACACAACAATGTGTATGTTATAAAACATATAAAAACATTTCTCATCATCATTATTATTCTTTTGAGTAAAGTTGCATTAAACCTAGTGAAAATTGAACAATACAGTAAACATTAGGAAACAATAGTGCAGGTGTATTATTTGAAAGTACAATATAATCAAGAAGAATCATTACGGGCAATTATGTTGAAATCATATAACAATAGGTGGATTACTCTATTAATCAAGTTTGTATTGGCCTTGCTTGCATGAAACCCGTGGCCAAACTGTGACTGAGCTATGTGTTATAATATGAATAATCAGAACCATTTCAAATAGTCTTTCCAAGATGGAGGTATATATTTAAGGCAGACTTCAGGGGCCCAGCACGACTGGGTCTTCTTCCAAACACAGTATGCCCTAGTTGCCAGAGACAAAAGCTTTAGACCGGCTTTTTCTGTGACATACCAGTTTATAATTTGTATTTATTCATTTATTTTATTTATTTCATTATATATTTATACCCCGCCCTCCCCGCGAGTGGGGAAGTGGAAGTAGTTGCTGTTGTTATGTTGTAGGGAAGAGTGGTCAAACATGCCTGCCCTGTAGTATTAACAGGGAGTCTGGACATCATGCGGAGGGAAAAGTGACCTTTTTGTTGGGATATTTGGTTTTGGTATAGCAGAGTTTGCCCAGTCATAGAAGCATAGGGTTGCCAAATGGCGCCGGGGGGCGGGGAATCCCCCGCTTTGACGGCCCGATTTTCGATGCGATGAAAATCGGGCCCGGGGGAAACCCCACCCCCGTGTGCGCGTCACCCCTCAAATGGCGTGGCCCCGCCCCCAGCGTGCGACGTCACTTCCGGGTGATGCGCATGCGGCGCACGCAGCGCGCGCACGATCCAGCCGCCAGACGGGAGCCCCCCGCTCCCGGCCGAAAAAGACTTGGCAACCCTATAGAAGCGTGATATTAAGTGCAGTAAATAAATCTCCCCAAGAGGTATATCCCCCCTCCCAAAAAAAGGTAAACTTACATTTATTCAAGTAGATCCAGTTCACATTAAGGTTGTAGTCAAAAGAAAAGAAAGAAGCCAAATCTACAGAGTACTTTCCCTGTCGCAAATGGCCGGCTTGTCTGACATCATGTATGCGGGAATACGAGGGCATTTTCTCTCCAGGAGAGACCTATAGAGACTTCCATGTCTCCATGGAAGGCCATGCAGAGAGAGAGGAGAGGAGAAAGCGGGGGAGAGAGGAGGAGGAGGGGTCAGAGGGCATCTCCCAGGTTAAGGCAAAGAGAGGCATCCCATTCAAGGAGATAACACCTTATAAACACTTAGAGTGATGTAGCGCCCCCCAGTGTCCAGGCATGCTGAATCACTCACTCCAACACTTTCCCCTTCCATAACCTGTAGCTTCCTTCCGTAGTGCCAACCGATGCTCCCTCAAAGCTTTGGAGTCTTGTGAGCAAAAATTCTACTTTGTGAGCGACTGGCATTAAAGTTGTGAGCGAGCAATTTGGCTACTGCATAAAGTAGTTTGCTCTGGAGCCCTCCTTCCTGAGCTAAGACAAAAATGTGTGAGCTGGAGGCTAGAAAACTGTGAGTTAGCTCACACTAACTCAGCTTAGAGGGAACACTGGTGCCAACTAGTAACCCCAAAGCTGAGACAGCTAATACCACATCCGACTTTTTGAGGTGAGAGAGGATCACATGAGATGGTGCCGCCCAAATGAAGGTTTACCACTCCAGTGAAAAGTATGCAGTAGAGGAGAAGGAGAAGAGTAGGTTTTTATACTCCACTTTCCTCTACCTTAAGGAGTCGCAAAACGGCTTACCATTGCCTACCCTTTCTCTCCCCACAGCAGGCACCTTGTGAGGGAAGTAGGGCTGAGAGAGTTTCGAGAGAACTGTAGCTGGCCCCTGGTCACCCAGCGGGCTTCGTGTGGAGGAGAAGTGGGGAATCAAACACAGAATCCCAGTGCCAGGAGGAGGAGGAAGAGGAGAAGAATAGGAAGATCGGATTTATACCCCACCCGTCACTACCCAAAGAAGTCTCAAAGCGGTTTACAATCCCTGGGGCTGGAACTGGGCTGAGTGCAGCTTGATCTTACAGCCAACCCACACTTGTGGGAGAAAGTCATGGACTGGATGCCATTTGAAGCTGTGACTCTGGAAGAGATGGGTCTTTGAAGGGACGATTGCCGCTAGAAGATAGTCCCCTCATTTGTAATAATTATTAGGGTAGTAGGTGTATGTAGCTTCCCAGTTTGGTGTAGTGGTTAGGAGTGCGGACTTTAATCTGGGAGAACCGGGTTTGATTCCCCACTCCTCCACATGCAGCTGCTGGTGTGACCTTGGGTCAGTCACAAGTTCTTTCAGAGCTGTTCTCTCAAGGGCAGTTCTCGAAAGAGTTCTCTCAGCCCCACCCACCTCACATCCCAGGGTGTCTGTTGTGGGGAGGGGAAGGCAAAGGAGATTGTAAGCCGCTCTGAGACTCCTTTGGGTAATGAAGGGCGGGGTATAAATCCAATCTCTTCTCTTCTTTATGTTCCACAAGTCAAGTGAGGCAGAAACAACAATAAGAGCAGCACCAGCAGCACCATCAGCACCATCATCCTGGCTATAAGTACCTACCCACCTTCGCAACTAGTTACAACACAATTTACTAACTACATTTATCTCTCATTTTCTTTCCTTGGTTTTCAATATCCTGCAAGCTGAGAGAGCTCTGGTGGTTTCACAACTGGGCAATGACTGGACTCAGATTGACCTACTTAGCTTCAGCAAGGTTGCTGTAGTTGGGGGCATCTACTTTGGCTAACTTTACCACAAACCTGATTTTGGATTCTGGGCAGGAAGAAATGCTATCAGGCATCATGTGAACAGAGCCTCCTGTCTAATCTAATTACAGTATCCCCCCCTCCAGCAAACTACAGAAGAAATAATTACATCTCCAAACTCTCTTTGCGGCCCCAGGTGCAGCTGGGAAATACATATTTGCACAAAGTTCACAGTCTGATGTCACACTTTGCTCAGATTCCTAGAGAGGAAACTTAATCTAGAAGAAGCAGGAACATGGATTACTGTTCAATGAGCAGTGGCTACATTACCTGGGTACTACTTTGAAAGAGGGCTTTCCCTCAGAATAATGCATTATGTGACCCAGGTTCAGACGTATAGTTTTGAAAAAAGTGTGCATTACCTTGGGCCAGTGATTTCTCCAAAGTGACATGCTACAACTAGCCTTTCTGGGCCTCATTTCCAGGGTGACTTTCGACAGACTCACTTCAGCCTTCAACTTGATTCAGCCTGGTGAACTATGCCTGTGTAACCCATGCAGTTTTGTAGCTGTTAACAGCATACAAGGATCAGGCACGCCTGCTTTTGCCAATAGGTGGTGTGGCAATCAACTCCCTTTATGAGCATGCTCAGTGTTTGTAGCCTTCCCTAAAGGAGGCTGGGTATTCCCAGCAGCCAGCAGTTCAGCCTGGCCCAGAAAGAGGCAACATCTTGGGGAGAGGCCTATATAGACTTTGCTGTGTTAAGGCCTGCCTTGAATTATTGCAGGTAAATCCTGGAGTCAACTGAGAAGAGCTGCAGCATCCCAAGTACAGCCTGGAAACCTCATATGCTGTTCCAGTATCTGTGAGCTTACAACATATGGACTTACAATATATGTATTATTTATGTGCTTAGTAATTTTTCTGTTCTGTGCATCTTTGTGGATGCTGAAGATATCTGTACTTAGTAATATCCTGAAGATTAATTGCTATGAAGTAATAGCAACTAACCAAAAGTGAATGAGGAATTATATGAAAACCTCCATGCTTTGTTTATATAAAGAGTTTATTTTAAACGTTAAAGTGCATTGGTTGTATTGCCTCTTTTATGCCTGTCTTTAAGTACATGTGTAGTAACAGCAGTTACATATTGTTAATAACCATAGGTGGGAGTTCCGCTGTCAAAACCGACTGAACCTGCCCACTATCCCTATAGATATTAGGACCTTAGTGGGTTACACCTGCATTTCTGAAGAACAGATATCTGTATAAAGTGTCGAGTCCAGATACCCTTTTGTGAGAACTGAACTTGTTGCCTGACATTGATTTTCCAGTTCAGAAGCCACAAGAAAGTTTGCTCTTGCATAGACTTAACCATGCTTGCTCCTTATTTCACCATTTTTTTGTTTAATTTTTAATCAAATCTTTAAATGATGCATTGATTTGATCCCTCTTTTTTCTGTTAGGAGAATAATCAGAGCCACAGATTCTTCCTCTTTTTGGCTGGATAAAAGACGGTTCAGCTCTTGCAACTAGGCAACTACCAATGCATATTGGCCCTAAATTGATTTGAATCGATTCAGTTTTTACACAAGAGAGTCAATGCCTTAAAAATAAAACTGGCAGAAAGTTATGGAGCATATAAACACCAAGACAGGGGAGGGGGGGAATCAGGTGATATTCATTACCCCTTAGACTAAGTTTGCAGAATCTTGGAAATCTGATCTGATGACAGGTCACAGAAAAGAAAAATGATTCCACAGAAAACTATTAATCACAGAAAACTCAGTAGCTGCAGCTTTCCAGAAAAACTGTAAGAGGTATACTGAAGCTGAGTAAACATTAGTGTAAATCAATACCGTTTATAATAATAATAATCTTTCCATTTATTGATCGCTCAATCCATGCAGAGCTGCCGGCTCTGAGCAATTTACAGTTACTCATGAATTTCACATGGGACTAACAATGCTGGGGGTAAGGGAGGACAACATATATCATTTAAATCACACACATTTCGCAGTCGATGGAGTTGGTCAGCTGTAAGGTCCAGACGTGTTCCGGCAGCATTCCTTTTTTTTCGGCGTCACTTGATGTCGTCAGCATTGTCTCAGTCGCAGTGCACCACTGCAACCGTCTGGCCGAATGGCCTATTGCAGGCTTTTCTTCGACGCTGCGTAGATCTTTCTTGGCTTTCGGATCTTACGCGCAGACCATCCAATCGGCTAACACAACCCCCACCGGGGGGGGGTTAGTGTGCTCACTCTCTCTAAGGAGTGGTACCCATTTTATCTACTCGCCGAAGCTTTCGAACCGCTAGGTTCCCTTAAGGGAGTAATGATTCCCCCCCCCCAAAAAAAAGGATATTATAGACCTAACATATATAGAAGATGATAGCTTAAATTTGCAATTGGTCTTCAAAGGGGAGAGCAGAAATTTAATCTTCAACATGACACCTTTTCTGTTACAGTTTGAGTCACGTTTTTCCCACTGGAAAATTATATCACTCTTCATTTTGTAAGCCATCAATCACTCTCACTGCCATAATGAATGATCCTGTCACATGTGAGGCTTCTAGAAAGTATAGAGGAAAAACATGTATCTTAGTTTTGTTTCCCAGGTGGTGCTACATACCTTTGCTTTGAGTGAGGAAAAAGAATGAGGGTGGAGGGACACAAAGGATGGAACTGAGCCTCATCAAGGGCAACTCCCATATAGCACACCTTGGCCACACACTGGCAAGGTGAGTGATTTTAACTGGTTTCCCACGTGCTGAGACTCAATGGCCATTCCCCTGTGTGATTTTTTTTGAATATATTTTTATTTTAGAAAGGAAGATACTAAAAGTAATATAAAATAAAATAAGGGATTATATAACAAGGAATTCTATAACAAGCGATAGATGTCAAAGATTATTATACATTGCAAAGCATAGCAAATAAGAAATAAAAATTATTTCTCCCCAACATACCCTTCATCACAGTTTTTGGGACATTTTCTGTATAATAATCCTTACTTCAGACATCCCCTGTGTGACTCTTGTGATGCAAGGTAAGGCTACTGCCCTGACTGAAGCTCTTCCCACACTCCATACATTTATACAGTTTCTTACCTGTGTGAACCTTTTGATGTGCAGCTAGGTTGATATTCTGAGAGCAGTTCCACATTCCCAGCATTTATGTGGCTTCTCCCCTGTGTGAACCTTTTGATGTACAGCTAGATTGGTATTCTGAGACAAGCTGTTCCCACACTCCCAGCATTTATATGGCTTCTCCCCTGTGTGAATCTTCTGATGTGCAGCTAGGTGGGTATTCTGAGAGAAGCTCTTTCCACACTCCAAGCATTTATATGGCTCTTCCCCATGTGAACTTTGTAATGTGCCACTAGGTGGGTATTCTGAGAGAAGCTCTTTCCACACTCCAAGCCTTTATATGGCTTCTCCCCTGTGTGAACTTTGTGATGTGCAGCTAGGTGGGTATTTTGACAGAAACTCTTTCCACACCAATCAAGCCAATCACAGTGGAAATTGCAATAGCTGTTTCAAGCTTCTGATAGGCATAATATATTGAAAGTCTCCAAGAGAAACAACCCGATAAAACTGTACAGAACTGGATTTCTTTTGGTCAAATTCTCTTAAAATAAGAGTCCTCTTAAATATAAAAATAACTGTAATTGACAATAATGATATCTCATCTACTATCTTGTATATTCCATACCAGAAATACATGGCAATTGTATTAGCACAGAAGGTTTTGCTGTAAACATTCCTGTCTGCAGAGCTGTGATGTGTTACTCTAAAGCTTGCATTCACCTCCGTAAACATAAAACTGGCCCAGTTAAGGTCTATTTTTGTATTTTCCTAACAAACCCAAGGCGTATTCACTCCCGGCCGTGATCTTTGGGAGTGGCAGATGAGGGAGGCAGAGCACAGAATGCCCGGCACAAACCTGCTGCCTCAGAAACATTTACAGATATTTGGGCACTGTGCACTGTGCAATGACTGCAGTTTGAACTAGAAGTCAGCTACTGCATCATCCCAACCTCAAGGTGATTGTGCCACTGTCAATATCAAAAAGAAGGGGACTGAAACAATTTGGCCTAGGTTAACTCCAGAATGTCCTTCTGATAGCTTGCAATGGAAGGCTGACTCCCTAGAAGCCAGGAAGGTGGTAGGTGCAAGCTGCACAGGCAGGGAGGAGCAAAATATGACCAGATACCATTTTTGCAGGGGGGGTGTCACGCCCTGATTCTTCTCGAGGGGTCCACCCCTCGCTGGCCGTTTCCGGGATCACACCTCCACTAGCCAGGAGTATGGCTCACAAGCCAGATCCATCCCCGGGGAGGGGGGAGGTTGAGGAGAGTTCTCCGGGTGAAGAGGGAGGAGCAGCCTCAGATGATGGAGTATTCAGAGTGTGTCCTCCGCCACTCTTGCCTGTCCTGGGTATCTGGCCTTTGCACCAACTCTTCGGTGATTCTGGGGTCCCTCTCTCTCTCTGAGCAGCCTTCTCCACCCCAGCCAGCCCAGTCCTCCTCCTCGGCGGCCTCCCGACTTCTCCTTTTATTACCCCCTCAATCCCCATGACTCCCCCTGCATCCAGGTCCCTCCCCCCCTTCAAAGGGAACCACGCTGAGGCTACTTCCGCTTGCCCCGCCCTGGTGTTGCGGGGCTCGGCCATGAGTGCGCTCTCCGCGATCTCCCTGTTGCTCCTCCGTGCCGCCCGGCCCTGGCTCTGTCGGCCTCGGCCCCTCCAGGCCCGCCTCCGCCCCGCTGCGGGGGCGATACCGCACACTGGGCCTGGCACGCAAGGGTCGATTCCTCCCCTTGCTGCCGTCTCCATTTCTCCGGCTCCCGTCGCCCTCGGGACCCTCCTCTGGTTGCTCTGTCTCAGTTGTTGTGAGTTGTGGGCAAGTGGGGAGGGGCTGTGGCGCATCCGTTCGAGGCTCCCTGCTGTTTCTTGGCACCAAGTCCCGGCCCGAGTTGGGACAGGGGGCTTAATGCACAAGTCCGGGCCCGAGTTGGGACAGGGGGCTTAATGCATGGAGTGTATATTGCACTATGGGGGACAAGTAGGAACAGAACATAAACCCTGTTGGATCACAACGTTTAGCCATTCTGAATAAAATCAGCCTGGCTGATTACATGGCACACATTCAAGTGTGTGGGAACACAATCGCTCCTCACCCCATCATGCAGGGATCTTGTCCAGGAAGCCACTCTCTTGGTCCTCCCTCCAGCTAGCTCTTTCCTGCCTCTCCCGCTCTTTGACTCTCCTTCTTTCATTCCATTCACCTGTCTTTTCTCTGCCTTCCACTATTCCTGCCCTACATCAGCTTATGAAATCAAAAACTCACCTTTGCCTCAGGCAAGTGAAAGCCAAATTCTCCCTCCAGCTGGGCAAAATGAGGAAGAGAGTCCCTGTTGAATTCCAAGTTCCCCCAATTTCCTTCTCTCTCTCTCCAGCAAAAACTACCGAGTCAACAGCTAGAAAAGACAGGGTGGACCACTCTGGTGCTCCCATGTCCTTCTGGGAATTGTAGTTCCCTGCAAGAATGAGAACCAAATGGAATAATAAAGCCAAAGTTTTTGAGAAGGCTTCTTTGTTCTTCTGTCGCTATGTTGGCAAGGTTCATACAATGGCCCACAGCACGTGAGATCTGCTGAAGAGATTTTGGACTTTCGTCACCTCTATTTTCTCACTTGAAAAGGGGAAACAAAACTTTCAGACAGCTTCTGAAATCAAAGAAGATCAAAGGAAGATGTCGCCCCCTCACTTCTCTTCCAAATTAATGATAAAAGGGAAAAGATCCTTACCAAGGGAGGCCACGGTGTCATAGGTTTCCTGAACAGCTTCCCAGAAAGGTTTCTTTAGCCTGGCTCCAGCAGAGTCCATTCATCCTCTGTGAAGGACATGGCTCCCTTCTCAAAGGACACTGGGGATCTCTGAAAGAGGAAATGATGGCCCAGTTGACCATCTATTTCAGCCCTGAGCATTCAAGGAAGAGGGAAGAATCCTGTAGGCCATCCACTTCATTAGAAGAACGCAAGGCATCGTACCAGTAGCAAGAAAAACCGCAGTAGTTTTCTTCAGCTTCTGACAAGTATAATACACTGAAAGACTCCAAGCAATACAAACTCAGAAAATTGCACAGAACTGGGCTTATTTTGGTGACATTCACTTAAAATTCGAGTCCAATTCAAGGTAAACAAACAGTAGAAAAAACCCTTATTGACTGTACAAATATCTACTATACTCAAATCCCTTCAGGAAGCTTGAATTTTGTTTTACATTGTTTTTCAAAACAGATATTATAGAGTCTTACACATTTAACCTCCTCATCCATTCATATACCTTGTCCCATTTTTTACTAAATACTTTTTCATTTTTATTTTGCAACCTCAGGGTCAAATTGTCCATTTGTGCTAGATCTAGCACTTTCACCATTAATTCTTCCCTTAACGGTACCTTATCTGATTTCCACTTTTGGGCCAGTAATATACGTGCGGCAGTTATTATATATACTACTATATGTCTCTCTTGCTGTCTAAACTCCTTAGGCAACATATTTAATAAATATACTTCAGGTTCTAACACTAAATTCTTCTCCATTATTTCCTGAATTAGTGTTCTCACCATTTTCCAAATCCTTGTACTTTATTACAGGTCCACCACATATGAAAAAAGGACCCTGAGTTGGTCTTACACTTTCAACATTGCGATGAGTAACCTGGATAACATTTGGCAATTCTTTCTGGCGTCCAATGCCAGCGATGGAACATTTTAATTACATTTTCTTTATAAACTGTGGCCCTCATATATTTGATTGATTCCCACATCTTAGTCCACCTATCTAAGTCTAACTTCTTCCCTATATCTTTCTCCCAATTAATCATTACTCTTTTAATTTCATCATTTTTCACAAGATCTTCCAGTAAAAAATTATACATTTTCTGTATCATTTTGTCACTTGACGATAACCACACCCTGTCTAGCTCATTAGTTTTGTCATCAAAGCCTCTAACTTTATCCTTATTAAATCTGTCTTGTACCATTATTCTCTCCCACCAGGAGAGTATATTATCTCTAAGCAATTTTTCTTCTATTATTAATTTATTTTCTCTGTTTAGTAACATCTGGTATGTTAACTTCTTATTGTTTGTCATTAATTCTGGTTTAATGTATGCTTCCAGGGGAGAAAACCACCTTGGTATTTTCCTATACAATTTTTCTTTAATTTTGGTCCATACCTTGTTTAGAGCATCTCTTAACCAATGTCTCCTAAAATTTGTGTGAATTTTATCCTTATTGTACCAAGCGTATGCGTGGCACCCCATACTGAGGTCATGACCCTCTAGTAGCAATAGTCTACTATTTTCCAGGGTGACCCAATCTTTAATCCATACTGGGCTGCTTACTCTGTTGGGACCATCTTAATATTACAGCTGGGGAACTGCTTGGATGTTCCCTGTTGTTAGGGCTATTACTAGGGCAGCCGCTTGGTAATACAGATGCCAATTAGGGACGTTTAATCCTCCTCTCTCCTTTTTATCTTGCATTAATCTCAATTTTATTCTTGCCTTTTTATGCTGCCAGATAAATTGCTTTGTGACTTTATCTAATCTTTCGATAAAATTCATCTTTTTTAATATTGGGATACTAAGAGATCGGAGTTCGGAAACTCTACCCGTTTGTCTGGTTCGGGTACGTCGGCCACCTCAGTATTGGGCTCAGGGTCCAACTTCAGTTTCAGCTTCAGGTCAGCCAGGGACACAGCCCTGATTTCAGCTGGAGCGACCAGGGACCAAGCAATGTCAAATACAAGTCTCCCACAGGAACTGAGGAGCGTTGCCTTCTACTGGTCCTCATCATCGATCTGGTTTGCCTGGCTTTAATAGTGTCATGTAATTGTCTTCTTCCAACAAGCTGCTTTTATTTGTGAGATTTACCCCTAAATATTTTACTTTCTTGACCATTTCCATGTTCGTTATCGTTTGTATTTCTTGCACAGTTTTGGGTAAGCAGTTTTTAGTTAAAATTTTTGATTACTTATAATTTATTTTAAGACCTGCCACTTGCCCATACTTTAAAATAGTGTCCATTAGATGTACTACTGATATTTTTGGGTTCTCCATGATAAAGACAAGGTCATCCGCATATGCAAGTAGCTTGTAAGTTTCCTCTTTAATTTTTAGACCTTCCACTAAATTATTACTTCTTATCCTATCATTTAGTGATTCTAATGCAAATATGAACAGTAATGGTGACAATGGACACCCCTGTCTTGATCCTTTTTGAATTTCTACATTACTGGTTACATCCCCATTAATTATTACTTTGGCATATTGACGTGTATAGAGGGATTTGACCATTAAATAAAAATACTGTCCACAATCTGCCCTTTTTAGTTTTTGCATTAAGAAATCCCATGACAAGTTATCGAAGGCCTTTTCAGCATCTAAAAACATTAGCAACATTTCTTTTTCAGGATGTTCTTCATAATATTCTAATACGTCTATAATTATACGTATGTTGTTCTTCATTTGCCTTTTGGGGAGGAAGCCCATTTGATCTTGGTGTATCATTTTCGAGTGAACTAATTTCAGCCTATTAGCCAGGATTCCCGCAAATATCTTATAATCGACATTTAATAACGAGATTGGTCTATAATTTTTAATATCGCTTACATCAGCGTTAGATTTGGGGATTAACGTAATTAAGTCATGATTCCAGGATTCTGGAATTTTCCCTGTTAGCCCTATCTTCTGAAGGGTTTCTTTGAAGATTAGACCTATCTCTTCCTCAAAAACCTTATAGAATTCTCCTGGAATCCCATCCGGCCCCGCCGCTTTATTTTTCTTTTGTCTTTTAATTGATTCTGACAATTCAAACATAGTTATTGGCTCATTCAGAACTTTCCTCTGTTGTTCATTGAATATATTCTCATCCCCTTTTAAGTAATTCTGGATTACTTCCTCCTCCTGTCTTTCACATTGATATAGCTTTCTATAAAAGTTTTCCACTATTCCTTTCAGGTCTTGGATATTATACTTCTCTTCATTTTGATCGTTACGCAATTTAACTATGGTACGTTTAGCTTTTTCTTTTCGTACTTTATATGCCAACCATCTGTTAGGTTTGTTTAAGTTCTCGAAGTAATACTGTTTTGTGTATTCAATTCTTTGTTGTATTTCATTGTTTAGCATTAAATTCATTTTATGATGAAGAAAATTTAACTTCATTTTGACACTACTCTCGTTTGTAGATATTTTAAGGTTGTTTTCCTTCTTCCTAATTTCTTTTATTAGCTTATCATATTCCTTCCTCCTGTTTATTTTTCCAAGCATCTTGACTGATGAAACACCCTTTTATATAGGCCTTAAATGCGTCCCATATAATTTCCCTTGGGGTGTCTATTTCCTTATTTACTTAAAAAAAAAAACTCCCTTATTTCTTTTTTACATTTCCCAACAAATTTTTTATCTCTAAGTAATTTTATATTTATTGTACTTCTACCTTTCTTATAGCCTTCCTTTAATGTTAAGAGCACTGGATTATGATCTGCGAAGGAGTTTGGTAGTATTTCACATTCAAGCGTTTCTCTTATTGTTTCAATGGGTACCCATATCATGTCGATCCTGGACCACGTATTATGTCTGCTCGAGTAGTATGTATAATCCCTCTTTGGGCCATTCCTTGTTCTCCACGCGTCTACTAAATTGTGTTCTTCAACTATTCGCATAAAATGTTTTGATAGTATACCAGTTAGCTTTGACCCTTTCCTAACTTTCTTTCTGTCCAGCATAGGGCCCAGCACCGCATTAAAATCTCCTATCAAAAAAATATTGTCTGCTGCTGTTTTGTTTATTTCTACTTTTAGATTCTGAAAGAATCCCGTTTGATTCCGATTAGGTGCGTAAATATTTATTATGAGAGTCTTTTTCCCATTCCTTTTAATCGTGATAGCCACCACTCTGCCATCCTCTGACCCAAATACCCATTCTGGTTCCAGGAAATCTTTTGCATATATGACTACCCCTCTTTTCTTTTCATCACTAGAAGAAATAAAAGCTTTCTCTAATTTTTTACATTCTAGGTATTCAATGCTTGATTTTTTAATATGTGTTTCTTGCAAGCAAATTATATCTGTTTTAATTTTTTGTAGCTGCAGGAATGTTCTCCTTCTCTTCTGAGCACTATTTAAACCGTTTATGTTTATAGATATGATATTTAATTTTTTACCTGACATCATTTTAATTCCTTAGTGTTTATTCCCTCTGCTTTTATGTTTGAGTCTAGTTTGTATTTGGTAGACAGGTTTACTGGCCTTTAATTTGTTTCTTTTAACTTTGGCTCCTCTCTTTTTACGTGACTCTTGTTGTCTTAATCCCTCTTCCACTTCTCCCTCTTCCTCTTCTTCTTCCACTTCTTCTTTTTCTTCCTCTTCCTCATCCTCCTCTTCCTCAGTCTCATCTCTTTGCAGTCCCAGCTCGGACCCAAAATTTTCTATAAAATTTTCTGCTTTAAACACCGAGTCAATCCTGTATCTTTGAATTTTATACATGAATAGCACACCTTCAGGAATTAGCCATCGAAACATTATCTTATTATCTTTCAGTAGATTGATTAATGTGGCATAGGGCAATCTTTTTTCCCTCACCCTCCAAGGGATTTCTTTTAGGAAAATCAACTCCTCTCCCTGAATATTTACTTTGTTTTCATATGTAGCTCTTAGAATCTTTTCCTTTAACTCTCTTTTATCAAATTTAATATGCACCTCCCTTTGTTTTTTATGTTTTTTGGCCCATGCAGAGTTTCTCCTGTAAATTGCGTCGATCCCCACTTCTAGCTCTTGTACTGTGGCCACTTTCAACTGTTCTGCCATATTAAGTACCATCTCTTCTTTAAGATTTTTTTCTATATTTTCTGGTACATTTTGGCACCTTATTATTAGGGCTGCCTTGTCCATTTCTAGATTTATTAGGGACTCTTCAAGCCTCTCGTTTTTACTTTGAGATTCTTGAGCATCCAATTCCAGAACTCGTACTCTTTCTTTTATTTTCTTTTGATTATTAGAGATTGCTTTTATTTCCAGTGTATTTTCCGCTACCTGTTTTTTCAGTTCTTCCGTGTCCTTTTTAATCTGGGCAGCCAAGTCATCCATTTTTATACTAATGGGCTCTAATTCTTTTTTGATTAGCGCCGGCAATGTATCCTCTATTGTGGATTTCATTGCTTGTGCCACTGCCTCCGCTATATTTTCCTGCATGATTTAGGTTAGTTCTTTCATCATATTTTGTGTGCTACTCATGCTCGTTAGTTTAAGTTGACCCGTTCCTCCCTGTTGGCCTGGTGAAGTTAATGAGAGTTTCCTACTACCGCTACCTCCTGCTGCCATGTAATTATTCTCTATTTTTATTTGTTATTATTTTCCCCCTGCTTATTTATATATATATATTCTATTTATATATTTGGTTATTTTTGCTATTAGTATTATTATTATTACTTTCCGCTTTATCTTCTTTGCCTTGTCCCCTAGTTTATAATTATAACTATACTTATTTTTAACTGATTTATTTGTTTGTTATTTTTCTTTCTTTCTTGTTTTACCTTCTTCCTCCTCCTATTTTATTAGAGTGGGTAAATGTATGTAAGCGTGTATGTATGTTGTATATTCCCCTTACCTTTCCTGCTCTTCTTCTCCTTCTTCTGTATTTTTATTTAACTATTATTTATTCTATTATTAGTTAATTTCCCCCCTTCCTCTTTAAGTTATAAATATTCTTATTATTTTACTTATATTTATAGTATGTCTATTTCATATATATTGTGCAGATCTGCACTTTGTCCCCTGGACTTATTACCACTGCCACTAAACTATATCTTTCTGCTTACCCTTTCTCTACCTTGCACTGTTCTTTACTCTCTATCTAATTCTCCCTCTTTACTCTCTATCTAATTCTCCCTCTTATATCTGCTTCTTATTTATTTTCAGTGCTTTCCACACCTCACACCTCCACCACAGCTGTTTCTGCGCCTCTCCACCACTTTCTTTCTGTAACCATCAATAAACTAGCCCTCCCACACTATTAGACTTTGCCCCTTTAAACGTTGCATCACTTTTGTTCCTTTCACTCGGCTCCTCGTTTTGACTCGGCTCCTCGTTTTGACTCGGCACGCCTCGTGTTCACTCGGCTTTCAAACGCCTCTCTTATTCCCTTTCCCTCGGCTCCTCATTTCTACTTGGCACAACCGATCTCTGTTCGTCCCTCCTCGCTTCCTATTTCGACTCCTCCTATCTTCGGCTCTGATTGTCTCCACTCGTCTCTACTCGTCTGTGCTCCGCTCCAGTCGATGATGTCACCGAACCACTCTCGCCTGTCTCCGTCGCTCCGCTGTTCCGCTTCAGTTTTGCCCCGTCACCGCTGCTTCTCGAGATGCTCATAAAGTAGCCAGTACCTATATTTTAAGTACAACAAAGAAAACTTTCTGTAGCGCAAACTGTGGCGCTTGTCTTTCACATCCACTCTCTGCCTCGTTTTATTAGTACTCTTTTGCACGGTTCAAAAACTAGCTGCTTTTTTTCTCTCAGTGCTGCTCTCTCTAACAATGTAAATTATCTCTCCAGACCCCCCCCCCCCAAAAATTCCCTAAACCCCGTTGCAAATTTGTTTTAGTGTACTTAACTTTTATATGTTAATGTTGGTACTTTGTTGACTCTGCAAGCGCTTCTCTGCTCGTCTTCTGCCCGGTGTGACTAAGTAATCTTGTCGTGGCTCCCGTTGTTTCTTGGACTTCTTGCCTCAGGGCGGGTTGGAATTCAGCCTGGGGGTCACCACCCCACTAGGCTTAGGTCCAATAAAGCCCCCTGCCAAACTTTTCTTTCCCAGAAAAAGTTTGAGACGTTTAAAAATGTCTAAGAAAGTCCTGGGACAGAGGAGCGAATGTCTAACGCTCCCTCTGCCGATGAGCAGGAACCGGAAACTTCCTTCAGGAAGCTTGGAGACTATTTAAAATGACAATCCTGGAAGCTCAGATAAAATGTGTACCACAGGTTAGGAAAAGTACAAATAAGTACTGTTGAATACAAGACTCAACGCAGCTTGTGAACAGTGAATCAGCTTTTATTAATGAAGTCAGAAGAAATCAGAACGAGATAAAAACATAGAGCAACAGGCTCTCTTTTAAACAGTCCGGGCTTAGGTAGCCATGCCCACATGTCATGTAACAACCAATCACTATTTACAGATAAGGTCCAATCAGAGTGTTTCCCTCCAGAACATTGTAAAGCTCTGATTGGTGGACTTACATTCCTGTCCCGAACTCAAGCTCACTACAGAACTTAATACATAACAAGTACCAAAAAGGCCTGCATGGTTAACGAACAAAGTAATAGAAGCATTAAAAGATAAGAAGGATACTGTGAGCAACCCCTGCTTCTTCTCCTCCTCCTTTGTGAGGCAAATTTTCCCACCAAAACACTGTTCCCCACTCTGACTGAGCAGCTTCTTAATAGCATGTTTGGATTACAGAATTATAGTGATGACATCACTTCCGGATCACATGATCAGTGATGTAGACACATTACTGCATGTAGGATGGGCCTCCCTACTGCTCCCAGTAAGCCCCCCCATCCCTCCCCAGTTGCCAGGAGGGACCTGACAACCCTATGAAACCAAAATATATGTATTTATGACAACATGCAATGAAACTATACTTTAAAAACATTGGCAAAATCAGCCACTGAAGTGGTGAGTATTTGAACTAAGAAGTTTTGAATCTATGTAACCTGATACATTACAATATTTCTAGGTTAAAAACCTTGAAGCAATAAAACAGGATCAATAATTCAGTATATCTAGGTTGATAACCTTAAGCCACATTAAAACAGGACCAAAGACGTTTTGACCTCCAAGGCCTTCCTCAGTGGTCAGATTTTTTAATATACATGCACACTATAACATATAAACATGTGTTAGTGCCAAGGCAGGTTGATTATAAGGCCTAAAAATGAATAAGAAATATAATTATTCAATAATTTATAGATGAAAACCAATTTAACTAAAAAAACTTTATAATTTTTTTTAATTAGTTACATTCCAGATATCCTGGGTGGCAAAAGAATTGGGTTGTATGAGCTATATCTTAAACATTTATTTATTTATTTATTTATATCCCACCCTTCCCGCGAACAGGCTCAGGGCAGCTCACAACAATAAATACAAACAACCTAAGCACACATTTTCAAGGAATGCAGGTTTAATAGTTCTTTCTGCAAAAAATGTATATCACATAGCTACTCAAATAGAAAATTAAGTTCAGTTAATTAAGGACCAAAAAAGTTGAAATTAAATAAGACAAACCTTATAACATGCATACCTGACTATGCCTATTACAACTTTCTGACTGTGCATATATCTATCAACCTTTAACTGACAATAACTGTCTACTATTCACATATGTTGTATGGAGGGATGATGCAATCCACATGACAGATGAGTAATCCAAGAAAAAAAAGGGAAGACAGAAAAAAGGGGGAAACTGTGCAGGAGAAAGAGGAGGGAAAGGGAAGCATGGCAACCCTTAAACAGGAAAACTCTCAACCCAAACTAAGTTACAGTATTCCACAGATATATAAACCCTGACCAGATGAAAGAAATATAATCACACACACAAAACCTTTATTGGCATGAAAGCACAAAACATCACGGAAAAAGAAATATAATCACGGTGTGCACTGTGTGATATTAAAGTCAATATCCTTAATTAATCCTTGTGCTGTAAGTGGTGTAAGTGTTCCCAAAGTGCAGCTATTCAACAACCCAGAAGTTAACTTCCTTATAAAAATGTGCGAAGGTTATGAAGTGTTAAACAAGTAGAGCTGTAAGCTTTCTTGTTCTATATGAGTCTTACAAAGAATAACAAAACCTCAAAAAACAACTGTGTGCTAAATTTCCTGCAAGATATTCACAAAGGAGTTTTCATTAAAAGTGAAATGCATCTATTGTCTGAAGTAAATGGACAGATTTACTTCGGACAACAGATGCATTTCACTTTTAATGAAGTCTCCTTTGTGAATATCTTGTGGGAAATTTAGCACACAGTGGGTTTTTTAAAGTTTTGTTATTCTTTGTAACTTATTACTGTGTGCTGCAATTTTGTTCTATATGAGTCTTAACAGATCTTCTTGTCATGCCTATATATATTGGATTGCAGGGACATTGGACAAAATATATTACACCTCTAGAGTTAGAGCTGAGAAAGGAATTAATATGAAAGATTCTGTCATAAAATGGAGTCTGAAATGTCTTTCTTTTAACAGAATAGGCACAGACAGAACAATGTCCACAAGGGAAATTTCCTTTTGACATTTCTATACCATCAATTGTTGTATTTCTGGTAGTAGGGTATCTTAATGTACTCCTCACTAGCATGTTCTTAAGATTTCTAGATCATTTGAAAGTAAAAAGAGGGGGAGAACTACATTTTGGAATCCCAGACAGGAGGTATCTTTGTATTATTCCTCTTAGTTGAGTGTATACACTGTTGTACGTTACGTATACACTGTTGTAACTATCCTATCTGTAGCTTGCTTTCTGACTTTGGGTATTAACAAAGATGATCTTGGTGTGCTTTTTGGCCTTATAAAAACTTTGTTTTAAAGTTTTACGTGAATACCCCCTTATCAGCCACTTGACCGATCAACTCCTGGGCTTGTCTCTTGAAATTTGAATCCAAACTGCAATTCCTTCTCATCTCAAAAGTTGGAAATAGGGCAAATTCTTTTTTAGATGATAAGGATGGAAGCTATCCCCTACTAGACAGGAACTGGCACCTGTAGGTTTCCTGTAGACATCAGTTTGTATTGTGGTACCAACCTTTTTGACTTACACATCTAAAAAATTAATCTAACCTATTACAAATCATATCAAATTGTTTTATGGACAGTGTTTATGTATGGATGAAAGCAGGTTAGTAGTTCCTCAGTAACTTCTAAGATAATAAAAATATCATCCAAATATCTTTTATAAATGGCAATGCATATAAACGTTATTTTCCTGAAAAACAAAGTTGTTTTCTAATTTCTCCATTAAAAAATTGGCCACCTCAGGAGCAAACGTGTTGCCCAAATCCTCAGCAACCTCCTCATGGCCCCATGTATCTCAGTGTTCCTCAGGCTATAGATAAAGGGATTGAGCATAGGAGTAACAACGGTGTAGAAAATGGACGCTATACTCAATTTAGCACCCGAATAGGTGGATGATGGGCGGATATAGGTTCCCATCAGAGTGCCATAGAATAAGGCTACCGTGGTGAGATGGGAGCCACAGGTGGAGAAGACCTTGTACTTCCCAGAAGCAGATGGGACCTTCAATACTTGGAAGACAATGAAGATGTAGGATATGAGGATGATCATGAGGGGCCCAAACAAGGCCACCGTACCTTCAAACATAAGCATCATTTCAACAGAGGAGGTGTCCGAGCAGGAGAGTTTGATTAAAGGGTGGACATCACAGAAGAAATGGGGGATCTCCCAGGAAGTACAGAAGGAAAAACCAGATATCGAGGATACATACAGCAGGCTATGAGCATTAGACAGGAGCCAAGATCCGGCAGCCAAGATCAGACAGCGCTTGTAGCTCATTACTGTTCTGTAATGTAGCGGGCGGCAGATGGCCACGTAGCGATCATATGCCATGGAGGCCAGGAGGAAGTTATCTGTGGTGCAAAAGACCACAAAGAAATACAGTTGGGTCAAGCATCCACTGTAGGATATGGCGTTGGTCTTGGACACCAGGGGCTGCAGCATCTTGGGCACGGTGCTGGAGCTCAATCCAATGTCAGCCAAGGACAAGTGGCTGAGGAAGAAGTACAGGGGGGTATGGAAGAGGGTATCATTGGAACAGATCACCAGGATGATCAAGAGGTTCCCCAGCAGGCTAATCAGGTACATAGAGAGGAAGAGAGGGAAGAGAAGACCCTGGAACTTGGGCGAGGTGGAGAGACCCAGGAGGATGAATCCCTCAAAGTGGGTTTGGTTCCCCAGTTCCTTTTCCATGGCCAAGCTGAGAATGAAAAGGAAGGAAATCAGATCACACCTCATTCCTATATTTCATTGAGTTTCAGAAATGACGGGTCATGGCTATGGGGTACACCAGTGATGGTGAACCTTTTAGAGACCGAGTGGCCCAAACTGCAACCCAAAACCCACTTATTTATCGCAAAGTGCCAACATGGCAATTAACCTGAATACTGAGGTTTTAGTTTAGAAAAAACAACTCATACATTAACATCTTTTGTCTTAAAATAAAAACACAATAACAGAGCTTTCAATTATACAAAAAACTTTTTATTGAAAGGTAAAAGTTTGCATTTGGCATGCTTTTGAACAATTAATATGATTTTTGCTGTTGTACGCACGCTGATAATTTGTCTAATTTTGGCTCATACTTTGTAAGTTTGAGAGCAACAAATGCAGCACTCAGGTCATCTGTTAGTCTGTTTCTGGTGTCTGATTTGATATAATTCAAAGCTGAAAACAGCTGCTCACAAGCATAAGATGATCCAAACAAAGTAAGGAAAGCAATCCTTCTATCTTCTCAAGTATTTCACACAGATCATAGAATTTATTTTTCCAGATAGAGCTTTTTTGAAAATCCAATAGCTCCATTTCCACATTTCCTAAATCTAACCAGTGTAAGCAGGAAAGATCAAGTCTAGAGCCTTAATGGAGGCCATTATTCAGCAGCAGCTTGTCCCACCAGGAAAAGGCCAGGAGGAGGGGATGTACTAAAAGGAAGGACAGGATTGCCCATTGGAAGCAATGGGAAACACTTGAAGGCCCATTGAAAATAATGGGAGCCAGCAATGACAATTGACTTGCATGGGCTCCCTTGAAATACATTACAGTAAAAGTAGAGTTGCAATAAAAACGCGGAATGGATTTTCC
>NW_015175487.1:113650-113832 GCF_001447785.1 Gekko japonicus
ACTCCGTGGTCTCCCATACCATTCCCTGAACACTCCTGCTACCCCCAGAGGCTGTCTCGCATTTAAATATTTCTGGAATGTGTGTAGCTATCACCAGATCAGCTCCATCTCATTCCACTCTGGGGCCTCTCGTCCCAGTTCCAGAACACTCCTGCTATACCCAGGGGCTATCATTCCTCTCC
>NW_015175487.1:113952-114090 GCF_001447785.1 Gekko japonicus
GATTTATTTTGAAACCACTCAACTATATACAGGCATATTAACAGTGGAGGAAGTTAGATTAGCACCACTCCCAACATGGCCTCTGCCTCCTGCAGACTCCAGCCGACAGCCTGACTGGCTCCAGACTTCAGACAGACA
>NW_015175487.1:114333-120100 GCF_001447785.1 Gekko japonicus
CCTATCTGGCCCACACCAACTTAAACATATACATAAAATGGCGTTTCTCCACACAAGTCAATTGGCATTGCTGGCTCCCATTATTTCCAATGGGCCTTCAAGTGTTTCTCATTGTTTCCAATGGGCAATCCTGTCCTTCCTTTTAGTACATCCCCAGCCAAGGGCAAATGGCAACCCCCAGCAGGATGCCATCAGCCCATCCCCCACCCCGCCCAGGCACACACCCCCCCCCGGCAAACAGAAAAGCCAGGAGAAAGAATCAGAACAGGCGCCCACCTGGTCATGCCAGCAGCCAGGAACAAGACCAGAGGTGATGGCAAGCCCCCCCCCTGACCCCCCTCCAAGCCCGAAGACCTCCTGCAATTCCCACAACAACAACAACGCCCGTGTCTTCACCCACCCACCCTGAGGAGCCACTCTTGCCCCCTGACCTCGAGTCCTGCGCGCTGGAGGGAGGGAGGGGAGTGGTGGTGAAAAGGCGGCAGAGGCCAGGCTGCCCATCCCCCCTCCCAGGGACAAAGACGAGGACGGCAGTCTCCAACGTAATACAGTGAACAGGACAAATGGTGCATTCGCTCCCTCAACTGGAAGAAAGGGGGATTGTTCCTCACTGGGCTCTAGCTGTTGTTCTGCAAATGGCTGCTGCCCTTTGACAATACCGCGGTGATGTGCGACGACTATGTATCAGTTCCATGACAGCACAGTATAATACAGCAGCTTCAGACTGATAAATATATTTTGGCTTAATCTTGTGTAGGCAACAGCATGGAGGCACAAAAGTGGGCAAACAAAGATATCTGTGAGTGTGTGAAAGGGAGTGGAGAGACAGCACATATACATAGGTCTAGTGGAGGGAACTGTTTTGCCAAATGAAATAGAAGTGAGAGAAGAGATGCAGAAATCACGGGAAGCTCACCTAAGCCAATCAGTTGAACGATAACTTCGATTAGTGACAAGGAGTATGTGCTCCAGTTGATGGATTCAGATAAACACAACCTTCATGAGCTGTGGATCATTCTGCATGATTCTTCATGTGAGATGTGGGAGGGGCCGTGGCTCAGTGGTAGAGCATCTGCTTGGCATGCAGAACCTAAGGAACATTTTATTGGGAACATTTGGCTGTACAATCTCAGGAGAATATATAGTTGACCAGAGAGAAGTACTACTGGACATGTGATTGCACTGGAGGCTTCATTTGTATTTTTGTATTTCTTTTCTTTGCCCAGTGGTTAAACTTTGGAACAATTGTTTTCTGGTCTTTATTCCATATTTTGTATACCCTGTTTCCCCAAAAATAAGACCTATCCCAAAAATAAGCCCTAGCAGGATTTCTATGCATTTGTGGTATAAGCCCTAGTGTGTCTTCTTGAGAAAAAATAAATATAAGACAGTGTCTTATTTTCGGGGAAACAGGGTATGTATCATTGTATATATTTTTACATATCAGCCAACATGTTCTGTTTGTATTAGACCTCTGAGGAAGGCCTGTAAAGGCCGAAACGCATTAGGTCTATTTCATTAGCCCTTGTATGTTTTTGTATTTGTATATGAGGTATGAATGGGCCCTTGTTTGTTATTTTAATTTGTGTTGAATAAATACATGTATATTTTTGTATGTTTCTTCTATTCTTGACTAACCTTTTTAGGTTCTGAATCCCAGGTTCAATCGACCATGCCACCAGTTAAAAGATCTGGCGGGAGGTGATGTGAAAGACCTCTGCCTGAGACCCTGGAGAGCTGTTGCCAGTCTGAGTAGACAATACTGATGGACCAAGGGTCTGATTTAGAATAAGGCAGCTTCTTGAGTTCACGTCTTCATGTGATGACCAACTGAAGTCATGACTAAAGCTGCATATCACTGTATTATATCTGCATCACTGATGAAAAAGAACACCTTAAAATCTGCTACTCAATGGCAAAAGAATGCAAAATGACATATCTTAGACACTCAAGAAAGACCCTCACATACTGAATAGACAAATCCAATACCCCTAATGCAAAAGTGATGTCTGATCCAGAGCATCTGCAACCTAAGAGAGATCAGTGGTGCATCCAGGTTAATGAAGCTGAGATATGCTGATGCCTAAAGCAGATTTTAGGAGCTGCGGTGGCTCAAGTGGTTAAGACGCTGAACTGCAGGCTGTGGAAGGTCGGTAGTTCAGCAGTTCGAGACCCGGGTGCCGCATGACGGAGTGAGCTCCCGTCTCTAGTTCCAGCTCCTGCCAACCTAGCAGTTCGAAAGCAAGAAATTGCAAGTAGATAAATAGGTACCACTTCAGTGGGAAGGTAACAGCGTTCCGTGCGCCTCGGTGTTTAGTCATGCTGGCCACATGACCACGGAAACATCTTCAGACAGCGCTGGCTCTTCGGCTTTGAAACGGAGATGAGCACCGCAACCCTAGAGTCAGATTCAACTGGTTTTCGAGCAAGGGAACCTTTACCTTTTAAAGCAGATTTTATCCTGGTTGTTTTGTATCGGTACAGATGTACTTTTGCCTTCCCAGACCACCACCTTGGAAACAGGTTTAGGCTCACCTTATTGACTCTCACCAGTTCCCTAAAACCAGCCCAGGAGGATACATCCTGGGTGAGAAAATGAAGTGAGATGCAGCCAGACCCAAATCTTTCTTGATTTCCTGTAAGGAGAATCGGAGATCTATGGAGGTGATTTAAGAAGTGGATCGGCATAGAAGGCGACCTCAGACTGAGATGGGGAATAACCGCTCCAGAAGAAAGCAGGAATCCCATAAATGGAATAACAGAAAAGTCTGGAAAACAGAGAAGAAATGCAAACGAGAAAGCCATCAGTTGTGCATTGTCAGAGAACTTATCCCTTTCTTGCAGAAGGTCATGCAAAATCAAGATCCCATCTAGCACCGGATCAGGATTGACTTCAGTTGCAGAAGATGTGTCCAGGCAGCTAAAGAGGGGAGTATATAAATGATGTACCAAAGAAGAGGGGGGAGGGAGGTTTCAGTGAAGTCTGCAGTGGTTGCCAAGGAGAGAAGTGTCAGGAGTAGATGGCTCTACAGGGATCTCATTGACAAAACATGGGCTTTTCTGCAGATTTTGTGCCACGAAGCCATCAGGTCACTTGTGCAGCCATTTTATATGGAGGATAACATGTTCCGAGATGGGCTTTGGCAGAGGTAATTTTAAAAAAATTAAAAAAATAACACTAAGCCCATATCTTTTTAGAGGTCTTCTCACATACAATGGAATGAATCCTACTTAGAGTGGAGGAAGTTCTCTCAGCCTCAGGAGACATCCTCCAGGTCGAGTACACAAGTGCCGCTGAACTTGGAGAAATACGCCTTTGGCTGGAGGAAGCTTTGACCAGAGGAATGCTGGGATACATGCCACTCTCTTGTCAGCCAAGTGGGTTAAGGCGGACTTCACTGGGCCGGCATGACTCAGTATTCTTCCAGGCGGAGTATTCCCTAGTTGCCAGAGACAATAGCTTTTGACCAGCTTTTTCTGTGACTGGTTTATAATTTTAGTAGTATGTGTTGTGGTTATGTTGTAGGGAAGAGAGGTCAAACATGCCTGCCCTGTAGTTACCACTCTGTGTTGCCTTATATATGAATGTAAATTAATTGTCTGATTCCATTATTTCATACTAATTTGACAAAAATGACTGACAGCTTTCCCATAGTCCATCAAATGTCCAAATGAGATTCCCTCGTTAATTTCACACCAGGTTGTTTTTTTCATAGCGCTCATGCAGCTGCAATCAACAGACCCATCTGGATATGAAGACAGTTTCGAAACACAATTCTTCCTCAAGGTCGCCTAATCATTTTTGGAACCAATGCTCTCGACAAATCCTCACATGCTAACAAGCTATTCTTTCATTATATCGGCATGCAGGCTGTCAATCCACACCTTTTCTTTACTCCCCCCCACTGCCAGACCCTACATCCAACATGCAACAACATGTCTAAACCGCTGCCCATGTTACCCAGAAGTGATGTCATCACATCCGGGTGAGACTATGGTATTTGGGTAAAAACTCTATGGTAGAAGCCAAATTTGCCATTGAGTTTTTGCCCAAATACATCACTTCCATGTTGAGTGATCAGTGACGTAGACACATTGCTGCACTTAGGATGGGCCTCCCTGCTGCTCCCAGTAAGTCCCCCCATCCCCCACCTGTTGCCGGTAGGGACCTGGCAACCCTATTCCGATCCATTAGGCTCAATAAACAACTAGATTGCACAACTTCCTAAAAAGTTGAAATCCCACCAGTTAAATGTTTGGTAGCTGATGGAATAGCACTAGGTGGGCAGCTTGCCTACTTTGGCAACTTCCCACCAATACTCTCGGTCCTCTACCACCATTCCATAGGGCAGTGGGAGAAAAATGGGTGGGGGGACAAAATCGTGTCCATAAAAGAATAGCATTCCAGGCGAATCCTAGAGGATCCTGCAACATGGTGACATCACTTCTGGATAGGCACCTGGAAGTGACATCGCAGGGTTGAGGATGCCGTTTGGGTAAGGCCCACCCTCCCCAGTCTCCCTCAAGTCCCCCAAGAGCTGATTGGTAGTATTTTGGTTATTTAAAAAGGAGCCAGGAACTCAGCACCTGTTTGTGCGCTCAGTTCCCCCACCTGCATGGAAATCTGCATCTTCTTGCAAAGGTTGTGTCTGGATCAGGACACCTCCAGGTGGTACTTTCCCATGCATACACTCACTCCTACTCCTACTCCTCCTTGAGATGACAGCTATACTTTGGACCTAGTACAATTTGGGTTTTTTATAGAAAAAAATAGTTAACCATGAGGAATTTCAGACAGGCAATATATTCCGGAAGAGGAACAGTTCCCAAATGGTTTCTGGTCTGTCATTTCAGACAGAACCGTTTGAGAACCGGTTCCCTTCCCTAATATATTTGTCATTTCATACACAATCGCTTCTGTCCCATTTAGGAAATGGTGCTGAAGCGTTTTACCTGTCAACTGCTTCCAAGTATTCCTCAGTTTCCTCTCCCGGTTCCGATGCGCTTTTCCCCGCCATTTTTCGCCCGCACGGGCAATCTCCGCCCTTTTTTTTGGGAAGTTTGCTTTATAGCGCTATAACGCTATAACACTATAACGGAATAGCATTATATCGATCCCATTGGAACTCATGGGGTGTTTTGTTATACTGCTATAGCACTATAGCGCTCTAAAGTGAACGTTAAAAAAAAAAAGCCGGAGATCACCCGCACAGGCGAAAAACGGTGGGGGGAAAGCGGGAAAAAGCTGTGCAGTCTGAAATGGCAAACCACTTCAGATCCAGCTCTTTACCGGAAGGGGAAAGCCATGTGTGAAATGGCAGCCCTATACCGGTTCACTTCAATTTCAAAACGGATCATTACCAGCTTGAAACCGGGTGAAACTGGGTAATGTGAAATTCCCCCATGTCTCACGCCTTGGAAAAGAAGCATAGAAAGATGAGGATTGAACTCTGCTGCTTGGTGAAGCAACTGGGAATGTTGACGGCCATATAAAGAAAACTTTCATGCACATACACATCATAAGAAAAAAGATTAGGTATCTCAGGAATACATCGTCTCTGTGTGGTATATTAGCAGGTGGAACAATTTCATGTCTAACAGCGAAATAAATTCCCCTGATGAAGACAGCTGAAACATGTTGGGGATTGCTTAATAAAATTATAATTGCACAGTTCTCACCTTGCTACTTTATGGTTGTTTCCTCCCTCCCTCCCTCCCTCCCTCCCTCTCCCTCTCTCGCTCTCTCTCTCTCGTCACGTGCCTCTCT
>NW_015175487.1:120358-120920 GCF_001447785.1 Gekko japonicus
GGGGCAGGCTCAGGGCGGCTTACAAGAGAACCATAGATAAAACAACAATATAAATTAATATAAATATTAGTATAAAATACACAGTAAGTTATTAAAACCCTTAACATAGCGATGGCGGTGTGACTATAAGAAGATAAGCAGTACCTCCACTATCAGCGGGCTCAGGCTGGGAATAAGGCTGGGACAGGACATAGATGGTAAGACGTGGCTCCCACCCATATGCCTGATGGAAGAGCTCCGTTTTTGTGGCCCTGCGGATCTGTGAAAGGTCTTGCAGGGCCCTGATCTCATCTGGAAGCTCATTCCAGTAAGCAGGAGCAGCTGCAGAAAAGGCCCTAGTCCTAGTCGATATCACCCTGGCATCCTGTGGACCAGGGTGGGCAGACAATTTTGTGACCCTGACCGTAGTGCTCTCTGGGGAACTTGTGGGGAAAGGCAGTCCCTTAGGTAGGCAGGTCCCTGTCCATAAAGGGCTTTAAAAGTCAAAACCAGCACCTTGAACCGAATCCAGTATGCTATTGCCAGCCAGTGCTGTGCGTTCAGCACAGGCTGGATGTGCTCC
>NW_015175488.1:0-3564 GCF_001447785.1 Gekko japonicus
AGCTATCTGAAGAAGCGAAACGTGAACACAGCAGTGAAGCCAGCTGTTTATAGCTGTACTCACATAAGACGTGGAACTATTGTACTCCTGACGTTTTTTATACAAAGGAATTGTGGACTCTAATTGTATTCTCCCTTTGTATTAAGTACTTTTGGATCCTATGGGTTCTTTAACAAAGATTCCAAATTGTTTGAATTGTATCATACAATACAAGTTTTCTGCTTTTGTTCGTAACTCATTCATGGAGTTTCTTCATATTTATACAGCCACCTGGAGGTTGGCAGCCCTACTAAGAGTGGTCGTCCGTTAAAGTAAAACACTGAGACCCAACAGTGGTCATCCGTTAAAGTAAAAGACTGAGGGGCTGAAGTGCTTCAGAGCTTATCAGATCTCGAAGGGGAAACGTGTGTGTGATCTCTAAATTTTTCCCTTCTGTCCCCTCAGGAATGACCATTTCACAGACGCTGGGGCATGGGCCATGAAGAAATCTGGAAAGGGGCGCAAAGTAATGTGGGGTTGCCAGCCTCCAGGCAGGGCCTGGAGACCTCCTGCTTTTGCAACTGACCTTCAGCTGACAGACATCACCTCCCCTGCAGAAAACGGCTGCTTTGAAGGGTGGACTCTATGGCATTGGACCATGCTGAGGCCCCTCCCCTCCCCAAACCCCGCCCTCTTCCGGATACACCCCCAAAGTCTCCAGGTATTTTCCAACCCAGACCTGGCAACCCTATTTGCTCTCTTTATGGGGATTCAGCGAGAAATGAAAGAGAGGCTGCACCATCTCTATAATAACAAGTAGTCTGGAGACCAGTTGCAAATCTGGGAGATCTCCAGGCCCCACCTGGAGGTTGGCACGCCTACTTACTGGGCATGCCCCCAAAAGCCAATTCAGGCAGAGAATCTGCAAGCCACCGAGCTGGCAGGGGTGAGACGAGGCAAACAGCAGAAGATCTTGACGGGATCATGAAAAAGGAGCTCTCAGTCAGGGCAGGAGAGCCCGAAAACATGTACCGTCCCATTGCTCCACTGAACGCAACCCTCTGTAATTAACCGGTGGCATTTTCCAGGCCTTCTTGGATGGCAAAATGTGGATTCCCCCCTCCCGGGCCTGTCTTGTTTTGTTTTCCTAAGCCTCCATTAATGTTGAGAAACTGAGTTGGCTAGAAACGCTGGGTAACCCCATGAACTAATGAAGTAAACATTTGCCACCGCCGAGACATGGAAATGGGCCAGCCCTCCCCGGCGTACACCTGCAGAAACCTGTGATTCACCTCTGAGTCATTCGGCAAACCTTTGCAGGCTAAAGCCAACAGCAGGCCTGAGAACCGGCTGTGCTGCCAGCTCTTTTCCTTCCCCCTCGGAAACGACACGCAGGAACGGGCGCTTCCAGAGGGTTCTCAGGGTTTTCAGAAATTAGAGAGCAGGGAGAGGGGGGCGGGAGACTCTTGGGGTGGCCTGGTTTCTTGACAGAAACGCATTAAGCGAGGCCTTGCGTGTGTTATGGGCTCCTGTCGGGTCAGGCCATAGATCTGTGCTGGCGAAGCCGGTGGGGTGGGGGAGAAGAGAGCTTTACGGGGAAGGGAGAAAGCTTGAGCCTACCTGAGCAAATAATTGTACATTTTCTGGGGATTGGGGGAAAGGACCACGGCGGAGACAGATCGAATGTGATTCACACACACACACCCTGAGGCACAGTAATGACTTTGCAAAAATATTCTTTCTCCCCCCCTCCCATCCATTTTCTTAAATGTAAAAACAGAAAGAAAGGGATTCACGAATGGTTGTATAAAGATAGACTGTTCTATATACTAGGTAGCAGAAGGGGGGGGATAAAAGAGTGCTACAAGGAAACACCCACCAAGAGGCTGTTTAGCTGCTCAGGCATTTGTTTCCTTCTTTCCTGGAAACTTCACTGATTGGTGTCGTGGCTAAGTGCGCGGACTCTAATCTGGGAGAACCGGGTTTGATTCCCCACTCCTCCACTTGCACCTGGCTGGATGACCTGGGGCAAGCCATAGTTCTGATAAGAGCTGTTCTTGAAAAAGAGCAGTTACTGTCGGAGCTCTCTCAGCCCCACCTACCTCACAGGGTGTCTGTTGTGGGGAGGGGAAGGGAAAGGAGATCGTAGGCTGCTCTGAGACACCTTCGGGTCGTGAAGGGCAGGGTATAAATCCAATCTTTTCTTCTTCTTCTTTAATGCTGGCAAAGCATGCCCCACACTGGCAAATTTAGGTTTGCTGGCCTCCAAGCGACACCTGGAGATCAAGATAGGGTTGCTAAGTCCCGTCCCCCCCGTCGGTGGGGATTGGGCCATCGGGGAGGACCCCACCCCCAAAGCGTGCGATGTGACATGCGTGAACACATCATCTGGAGGTGACATAATCACGTTGGGCACATTGTGGGGGGACGCTCTATCATTCGAGGGAAAACTCTATGGTTTTCCCTTGAATGATTGTGGCCCCTCCCCTAACATGCCCGACGTGATTACATCACTTCCAGGTGACGTGATTGTAGCGAGTGCGCCAGGAGACTCCAGGAGAATTCCGGGACTCCCACCGCTATTCCCGAGGTAGGACTTGGCAACCCTAGATCAAGATCAGTTCTCTGGAGAAAATGGCTCCTTTACAGAGTGCAATCTATGGTACTATTATTGGGATTGCGGGTTAATATAGCAGAGTTTTGCCCAGAAGCATGATACTGAGTGCAGTAAATAAATCTCCCAAGAAGTAGGTTGCAAAAAAAAAAAAGTAAACTTCACATTTACTCATGTAGATCCAGTTCACATTCAGGCTGTCGTCAAAGGAGAGAAAGAAGCCTAATCTAAAGAGTATTTTCCCTATCACAAAGGAACAGCTTGTCCATCGTCACATGTATGGGAGTTTGAGGACATTGTCTCTACGGGAGAGTCCTGCAGAGACACGTGTCTCCATGGAAGGGCATGTGCCAGAGGGAGAGGAGCCAGGGCTCTTTTTGTAGAAAAAGCCCAGCAGGAACTCATTAGCATAACAGGCCACACCCAACAGCAGGAACTCATTAGCATATTGGGCCACACCCCTGACAGCACAGCTCATTAGCACATTAGGCCGCACCCCCATGTTACCAGAAGCGTGGTCATCCAGCCACACCCACCTTTTGCTTCTTATTCTGTTTACCTTGTTTGTTGACAAAACCCAGGGCTTTTTTTTTGTAGCAGGAACTCCTTTGCATGTTAGGACACACACCCCTAATGTAGCCAGTCCTAATGAGTTTCTGCTGTTGGGTGTGGCCTATTATGCTAATGAGTTCCTGCTGGGCGTGGCCAACTTGGGAGCCAGCCGGAACTCCGTTCCTGTGCGTTCCTGCCCCAAAACAGCCCTGGAGAGGACAAAGCGAGAGGAGGGGTCAGAGGGCAGCTCCCAGGTTAAGACAAAGAGAAACATCCCATTCAAGGAAATAACCAACAATTATACCATGCTGAGGTCCCTCCCCTCCCCAGGGTCCACCCCCAAAATCTCCAGGACTTTCCCAGATGACAGTTGGCAACAGTAGGCACAGCTCGTTCCTGTATTGGTAGTATTTAGAGAA
>NW_015175488.1:7727-7876 GCF_001447785.1 Gekko japonicus
GGAGGAGGAGGAGGAGGAGGAGGAGATTGGATTTATATCCCATCCTTCACTCGGAGTCTCAGAGCGGCTTACAATCTCCTTTTCCTTCCCCCCCCCCGCAACAGACACCCTGTGAGGTAGGTGGGGCTGAGAGAGCTCTTTCGAGAACT
>NW_015175488.1:7990-8147 GCF_001447785.1 Gekko japonicus
AGGTTCACACAACCCTGCTCAGCCATGGAAGCTCACTGGGTGACCTTGGTCCAGTCACACGCTCTTGACCTAGCCAACCTCACAGAGTTGTTGTGATGATAAGATGTGGGAGTCGAGAAAGATGTAAGCTGCTTTGAATCATAGAGTCATAGAATGT
>NW_015175488.1:8168-21691 GCF_001447785.1 Gekko japonicus
GATAGCTCTACATACCTACAACATACCCGAAAGATGGTCATCCAGCCTCTGCTTGAAAACGTCCAGCGAAGGAGCATCCACCACCTCCTGAGGCAGACTCCCGAAAGATGGTCGTCCAGCCTCCACTTGAAAACGTCCAGCGAAGGAGCATCCACCACCTCCAGAGGCAGACTGTTCCACTGCTCAACCACTCTTACAGTTAGGAAGTTTCTCCTGATATTTAGCCGGTAACGACTCCCTTGTCATTTCCACCCATTAGATCTAGTCTTGCAGTCTGGAGCAAGAGAGAATAGATCTCCTCCATCTTCTACATGACAACCCTTCAAATACTTGAAGACTGCAGTCGTGTCCCCTCTAAGCCTTCTCTTTCCCAGGCTAAAAAGACCCAACTCTTTCAGCCTTTCCTCATAAGACTTGGATTCCAACCCTCTCACCATCCTGGTTGCCCTCTTCTGGACACGCTCGAGCTTGTCAACATCCTTCCTAAAACGTGGTGCCCAAAACTGGACACAGGACTCCAGGTGAGGCCTGACCATAGCAGAATACAGCGGAACTACCACCTCCCTTGATCTGGACACAATGCTTCTGTTAATGCATCCTAAGATTGCATTAGCTTTCTTCACAGCCACATCGCACTGCAGGCTCATGTTGAGCTACCCATTGGGGAGAAAGGCAGAGTATACATGAAGTAAATAAATAAATAAGTGTGAATGCTCCACCGCAATGGAAACAGTACCTCCTTGCACATAGTGAGCCAGCACATCAGGGGGAAAGACTCAAGTGGGTTGCCCTGTTGTCCTGAAGCAGGAGAACAAAGTTTGAGTCTGGTGGCACCTTTAAGACCAACTAAGTTTTATTCTTGGCTGGCCTTAAAGGGGCCACTGGACTCAAATTTTGTTCGTCAGGGAGAAAGGCTTAGAATAGCCCTCATGAATTAGTTCATCATATGCAGGGAGTGTTTGGCATTGGGGAGCATTCAAAATATGATCCCTCCCATCAACATTTGGAAGTCAGGGAGAAAGGCTTAGAATAGCCCTCATGAATTAGTTCATCATATGCAGGGAGTGTTTGGCATTGGGGAGCATTCAAAATATGATCCCTCCCATCAACATTTGGAAGAAGTACAACCCAGAATTTCAGTCTACCACCTCCTTTTGTGTAATGTGCAGAAGAGCAGGCAGTTTTGCAAATGACTCGTGAGTGGGATAGGTTTGACAAGGATTCCATGCAGCAATCTGGAGGAGGAGGAGGAGATTGGATGTATACCCTAACCCTTCACTACCCAAAGGGGTCTCAGAATGGTTTATAATCTCCTTTCCCTTCCCCTCACCACCACAGACACCCTGTGAGGTAGGTGGGGCTGAGAGGGCTCTTTCGAGGACTGCTCTTGAGAGAACAGCTCTGAAATAACTTGTAATTGACCCAAGGTCACACCAGCAGCGTCATGTGGAGGATTCTCCCAGATTAGAGTCCACGCTCCTAACCACAACACCAAACTGGCTCCTAACTGCGACACCAAACTGGCTCTTAACCACTACACCAAAATAGCACTCAAGAGTGATATGAACAACCTGCAGATAAGTCCATTTGTTAATATCTCTACTGGAGGCATCCCATACCTGGATAATATTGTGTAAGAAATGACCGGTGTGCAGCTAGCTCGAATGAATGGCGTCTACGTAAGACCTTTCATTCAGCTACTTTTCTAGAGACTCATAGCTCAGCTACATGCTTGGTACACAGAAGGCTGTAAGAGCCATTATGGTGTAGTGATTTAGAGTGTCAGTTCGAATTCCTACTCACACCATGGTGGTTAGTTGGGTGACCTTGTGCCAGTCATGCATTTTCAGCCCAACCTACCTCACAGGGTTGTTGTGAGGATGAAATGGAGAAGATGAGGACAACGTAAGCTGGATCCCCATTGGAAAGAAAAGCAGGGTACAAATGAATTACATAAATAATTTCAATTCCTGTTATCCATAGCTGAAGGATATTCAGTACCAGGGCAGGGTAGGAAATACTTCAGTTGGAGACCCTGGAGAACGGCTGCCAGGCCAATCAGTTGGCTAGACGAACCAGCAGCCTAATTCAGTACAAGGTGCCTTTGCACGTCATCTGACAAGCTCTTTTTTTAGCCTCTTATGTAAAGAAATTGAAGCAAAAGAGAAGCCACCCTTTGCCTGAGCAATGCAGAACCGACCTAAAGACATCCTTCCTTGAACTGGACTTTTACACAGACCAGACTTACAGGTGTGAGTCACCAGGGCGACTGGGAGTTGAGGTCACGGTGGATTTTGAATTGGTGGCCAGAGGAGCGGCAGATGGGGATTCAGGTTGAGCGCCACCACCCATCTCAGGCCAGAGATGGGAACTGCAAGGAGATTAGCCACACTGACCCACAAGGAAGCTTCCTGACAGCAATAGGCCCAAGGAGGTCAGGTGGCAGTCCTTTTGCTTCTGGCTGGCTTGCTGACATGAACAACTAGGAACTCTGTTCTTGATGGCTCCAGGCAGCCTTCGCATTTGCCTAAAGGAGCTGGATTTGGAACATTTGCTTACGAAGCCAAACTCCCGTACGTAGTAAGCAAGGCCAGAGTTACCTACGGGGCTGCCAATCGGTAGCAATCCGATTATAAATGGTTCCTACTGAATCCTGGAAGTAAAGCGTGATGCCGACACAGCGAGCTCTCTTGTGGTTGAAATACCTTTAGGCTGTCATGAAATGAGTCACGCCCCGGTCTTCATCTCCGTCTTGCCCTATCATGCTGCCTCTCGGCTTAATGCTGTGTTGCACAACTGCCTTGTGAAATACCAAGATGTTGCGTGCATCGGACCGCAGAGCAGAGGCTGACATGACAGGCTTCGCTTCCACCCAGTTTGAAATCAGGATTTGCGTGAGCCTGGCCTGTCACTGGATTCACGTACGTGCCTCACTCTTTCTCCCTTCCCTACCAGCCAGGGTTTCCAGTACTGCCTAGGCCAATAACACGAGATTTGGAGGGTGGTGCTTGGGGAGAGTGGAATTTCTCCAAGTGTCCCTTCTAGGTGACACTCTGGGAATTTCCTCTAATCTCTGTTGTAAAGACCTTAGGACAGTGGAGAGCCAGTTTGGTGTAGTGGTTAAGTGCACGGACTCTAATCTGGGAGAACCGGGTTTGATTCCCCACTCCTCCACTTGCACCTGCTGATGTGACCTTGGTTCAGTCACAACCTATGGCACAGCTGTCCATGAAAAAGAGCAGTTTGTGTCAGAGTTCTCTCAGCCCCACCCACCTCACAGGGTGTCTGTTGTGGGGAGGGGAAGGGAAAGGAGTTTGTAAGCCGCTCTGAGACGTCAAGTGAAGGGCGGGGTATAAATCCAATCTCTTCTTCTTCTTCTTCTAGAGCGTCACTGTGGAGGCCATTTTTCCTCCAGTTTCTCAATCTCTTGAGGGCAGAGGATTGGGACTAGGAGCAGGGAACTCTCCACTGGGCCCAGGCCATTAGAAAGCCTACTTCCAGCATGGAAAGTCCTGGTTGGTTAACCACAATTGGTTAATTCATCTGGTTGGTTAACCAGGGTTAACCTGGGGAAATGGAGAGTGTGCATCAGGGTGCGCGGGCATGTGACATCACTTCTGTTGAAAAACAGAAGTGACGTCATGATGGGGCCGACACTCTAGGACATGCCAAAACTCTGGTTTAACCATAGAATTTGGGGAGAATCCTAGAGTGTCAGTGCCAATGTTATGATGTGACTTCTGTATTTTCTACCGGAAATTACGTTGTGTGCCAACGTGATGCCAGCAGCATACCTGTCCCTGTGCCTCCAATCCTGCCAGCAGTTCCCCAGCTGTGGCTGGCGACCCTCTCTGTGCCACTTCAAGCTGGGGTGGATGGATTCTAGCTTTGAATGATCCTTTGCAGGAACAAGAACATCCACGCAACCAGAAAACTTGCACCGAGAGGAGAAAAGTCCTAGCCCTCTCTTTGCTTTCTTTGCTAGTTATCCGTTTGCAAGAAGCTGTTAACATGGCATTCCTTCTGCGATCCTCCAACTGGAGTCTGAAGTAGTACAGTCTACTCTACCACTGCCGCGTTCTGCCATCTCTGTCTCCTGCTGATGTGAAATGAGTCCATGGGATTTGACCACCAGCATTACTACAGCCATTGCCTGCAGATCATAAATCATCGGACTGGAACTAAAGTTGCCAGCTCTGGGTTAGGAAATACCTGGAGATTTTGGGGGTGGGGGCTGAACAGGGCGGGGTTTGAGGAGGGGAGAGACCTCAGCAGGGTATAATGCCAAAGAGTCCACCCTCCACAGCAGCCATTCGCTCCAGGGGAACTGATCTTGGTCACCTGGAGACCAGTTGTAATAGCAGAAGATCTCCAGGAGAAGAAGAGGAGGAGGAGGAGGAGGATATTGGATGTATACCCCACCCTTCACTTGGAGACTTAGAGCAGCTTACAATCTCCTTTCCCTCCCCCTCTCCACAACAAACACTCTGTGAGGTAGGGATCCCAAGTCCCCCCGGGGGGCGGGGAACCCCCCGAGCCATACAAGGGAAAACTCTATGGTTTTCCCTTGTATGGCCGTGGCCCCGCCCCCAGCATGCCTGGCGTCCTCCCATCACTTCCGGGTGACGTGCATGCAGTGCGCGCGCGCACAAGACGCCGGCCGGGAGCCCCCCGCTCCTGGCGAAGATAGACTTGGCAACCCTACTGTGAGGTAGGTGAGGCTGAGAGAGCTCTTTCGAGAACTGCCCTTGAGAGAACAGCTGCGAGTGGAGGAGTGGGGGAATCAAACCTGGTTCTCCCGGATTAGAGTCTGCACACTTAACCACGACACCAAGCTGGCTCTACAGGTGCCACCTGGAGGATGGCAAACCTAGATGTAACCCAGTGGCTCCCACAAGGGGGAATCATCCATTTCCTGCTGCTGTAGGTGACAATGGGAGAACCCAGTTTCTGTGCACAACGGTGACCCTCATAGCCATGACACACCCCAGTCTATTTCCTGGAACTCACTTCCTCCCCAAAGCAAAGGGGCCTGTCCCGGCTTTTCTCCATCTCATTGGAGCAGGAGGTGCTTCAGGAGAGCCCAGGAGGCGTCATCTTTGTGTCTGCAAGAAGTGCCTGCTGAGAAACAGCTGACTTCATCACAGGAGGATGCTTGGCTTGGAACCTCCCGGTGTTTTGTGAGTGGCCCCTACAGACCATCAGTCCTCCTGGAGAAAATGGCTGCTTTGGAGGGTGGACTCTATGGTACTTCTTCACCCAAAGAGTGATTAACACTTGGAATTCACTGCCACAGGAAGTGGTGGCGGCTACAAGCATGGACGACTTCAAAAGGGAATTAGATAAGCATCTGGAGCAGAGGTCCATCAGTGGCTATTAGCCACAAGGTATAGATAGGGACTCTGGGGCAAGTGATGCTCTGTCATCTTGGTGCTTGCGGGGGGGGGGGGTCAACAGGGGGGGGGCTTCTAATGTCCTGGCCCCACTGGTGGACCTCCTGAGGGCACCTGGTATTTCTGGCCACTGTGTGATACAGAGTGTTGGACTGGATGGGCCTTTGGCCTGATCCAACATTGGCATCTCTTATGTTCTTATGGCATTATCCCCCGCTGAGGTCCCTGTCCTCCCCAGGCTCCATCCCCAAATCTCCAGGGGTTTCCCAGCCTGGAGGTGGCAGCCCTGCCCCCCCTTCCCCCACTGGTGTCCAGGGGGAGCCTGGCAACCCTGCCCACCCATCTCCATGGCGGCCATTTTGTGATGGTTGGTGATGGTGGAAAGTGCCGTCAGGTCGCAGCTGACTCATGGCAACCCTGTTGGGGATTCCAAGGCCAGAGACGCTCAGAGGTGGTTTGCCATGGCCTGCCTCTGCGTAGCAGTCCTTGACTTCCTTGGTGGTCTCCCATCCAAAGTACAAAGGCCGAAGTACACAGGAGAGGATGCAGCTAGCACTCAAGGGGCTGAGCAGTCACCCTGTGAGCTCAAGCATCTCTGCTTGCAACAACCTATCGTGGAAACTAGGAGCATTCTTTTGCCCCTGATTCCATACCCAACACTGTTGGATTTAGGGTTGCCAGTCTCTAGGTGGGGGTTGAATAGATAACAGGAACCATAAAGTTTCGGCCAAAATGCCAGAGGATTGATATGCGATGTGCCCAGCATGATGACATCGCTTCCTGGTGATGTCATCACACTGACGCCATAAGACCATAAGAGACGCCAGTGTTGGATCAGGCCAAAGGCCCATCCAGCCCAACACTCTGTATCACACAGTGGCCAGAAATACCAGTGCCATCAGGAGGTCCACCAGTGGGGCCAGGACATTAGAAGCCCTCCCACTGTTGACCCCCCCCCCAAGCACCAAGAAGACAGAGCATCACTTGCCCCAGAGTCCCTATCTATACCTTGTGGCTAATAGCCACTGATGGACCTCTGCTCCATAGGCTTATCTAATTCCCTTTTGAAGCCGTCCATGCTTGTAGCTGCCACCACTTCCTGTGGCAGTGAATTCCATGTGGCAGTGAATTCCATGTGCCATCAACGTGGGAGGGGGCTGTTCAGTTCCCAGAATTACAATTGATCCCCAGACCACCTAAATCATGGCTGTTTGGAAGGTGGACGGCATAGCGTTATACCCTACCAAGGTTGTTCCCCTCCCTAACCCCACCAGTGTTCCCTCTAAGCTGAGTTAGTGTGCGCTGGCTCACAGTTTTTTAGCCTCCGGCTCACACATTTTTGTCTTAGCTCAGGAAGGAGGGCTCCAGAGGAAACTAATTTATGCAGTAGCTAAATCGCTCGCTCACAACTTTAATGCCGGTAGCTCACAAAGTAGAATTTTTGCTCACAGAACTCCATAGCTTAGAGGGCGCATTGAACCCCACTCTCCCAGGCTCCACCCTCAAATCTCCGGGTATTTCTGAACCCGGCATCGGCAACCCTAAAGTTTAGTAGGAGTTGCAACGAAATTTGTTTAGCACTGAAATGCTGTTTGCTGGTACAGCCATTCTTGCGCTTCAAAAAGCCTCACGTATCTTTAAATCTTCCCCACATCTTAGAAAGACAGGGGACTTAATTAAAAATACCTAGGAAGAAGAGCTTTTATTTGTAAGAACCCAAATTTGTTAGTGGTGAAACGGGTCAATTTTCTAATCAGTCATGATGAAATTAATCCACGATCAATTAAAATTTACTTGTAAAGTTGGGAGGGAGGGGGGGAACGGGGTAGCGTCCTCCTTGGATGGCTAGCCTTTATCGTTTAATTTGCGGAGAGTTTAAAATTACGGTAATTGTCCTTAAATCACTGACATTATTTGACACGGCAACAACGGAGAAGTGGAAATGAGTGACAAATGCACAAAAGACTTTTTGTTACCTTTGTTTGTCGGGATAAATCTCAACAAGCTGTTTGGAGATCCACGTTTTATAGCATATTTAAATCGTCATTAGATGGTCAAACCTATTGACTCTAAGCTGCGTTTTGCTGTAATGAAGAGCTGTGAGATCCGACTCTAAGTGACTTGGCTTATCAACAATCCATATGCAAAATTATAACCTTCAAATATAAAGTTGGAGTACACATAAAGGGTTCCCCCCCCCCCGCAAAATAACATTATTTTTCTTAAGGGTTTTGACCTTCCTGTTCTTTCCCCTTCATCTTTCAGAATTATCCATATAAGTATTTCAAATACTGTATTCCGTTGTTTACCACAATGATGGAATTAAACGAAACCATGTTACATATATTACTCAGGAATTGCAGTGTTTGAGATGCCGAAATTCAGTTTGTTCAAGCAGAAGAAGAAGAGATTGGATTTATACCCCACCCTTCACTAGTCGAAGGAATTTCAGAGCGGCTTACAATCTCCTTTTGCTTCCATTCCTCACAACAGACACCCTGTGAGGTAGGTGGGACTGAGAGAGCTCTTTCAAGTTCTGCTCGTGAGAGAACATCTCTGAGACAACTTGTAACTGACCCAAGGTCACACCAGCAGCTGCATGTGGAGGTGTGGGGTATCAAACCCACTTCTCCCAGAGTCCGCGCTCCTAACCACTACACCAAACTGGGTCTCTACACCAAACTGGTAGGAGTAGGGGAGGGATTCCTTTCTTTCCCCTGCCTCCTGTTCAATGGCCCATCCAGTCCAACACTCTGTCACACAGTGGCCAAAAATACTAGGTGCCATCAGGAGGTCCAGCAGTGGGGTCAGGACACTAGGAGCCCTCCCACTGGTGACCCCCCCCCCGCCCAAGCACCAGGAATACAGAGTATCACTTGCCCCAGACTGAGAGTTCCTATCTATAGGTAAAGGTAAAGGTTCCCTTGCTCAAAAGCCAGTCGAATCCGACTCTAGGCTCATCTCCGTTTCAAAGCCAAAGAGCCAGCGCTGTCGGAAGACGTTTCCGTGGTCATGTGGCCAGCATGACTAAACACCAAGGCGCACGGAACGCTGTTACCTTCCCACCAAAGTGGTACCTATTTATCTACTTGCAATTTCTTGCTTTCGAACTGCTAGGTTGGCTTTGTGGCTAATAGCCCACCCAGCGGTTCGAAAGCCAAGTAACTATCTATCAGCGAGTAGATAAATGGGTACCCACCCTTAGTAGGGTGGGGGGCACCCTCCTCCGTCTATGGAGGTGTGTGGAGAAGCAGCGGCACTGGAAGCAATGGCGGCGATAGCGACGGCGAGAACAGTGGCGGCAGCGGAGCAACGGCGGTGGCGATTGGAGGAGGAGGCGCAACGCTGAGAGGCGGCAAGCGGCGGTGAGCAGAGCCTGGCTGATCCCTGGTGGCCAGCAGTGAAAGAACAAATCTGCCTGAGCACCGGACATCGTGCAGCCAGAAGAAGCCGAGCCGAGGAATGCTTTCACCAGGGTGTCGGTAGGGAATCCCCCCCCCCCTTGTACCAATGTGTGGCCGTAGTTAGGGTCGATATAGGTGATTAGCACCCAAGAACTGTAAACCGCCCAGAGACCCCTACGGGGGTTAGGGCGGTATATCAAGCCGAAGGATAAATAGCCACTGATGGACCTCTGCTCCATATGTTTATTCAGTTCCCTCTTGAAGCCATCCATGCCTGTAGCCATTGCCACCACCTCCTGTGTCAGTGAATTCCGTGTGTTAATCACTTTTTGGCTGAAGAAGGACTTCCTTGTATCTGTTCTAACCCGACTGCTCAGCAATTTCATTGAGTGACCATAAAGGTGGGAAATGCAGAAAATTTGCATCAGTAAAGGACTAGCCTGATCTCATCAGATCTTGGAAGCCAAGCAGGGTCATCCCTGGTTAGCATTTGGATGGGAGACCACCAAGGAAGTCCAGGGTTGCTACGCAGAGGCAGGCGATGGCGAACCACCTCTGTTAGTGTCTTGCCTTTAAAACCCTATGGGGTCGCCATAAGTCAGCTGGGATTTGAGAGCACTTTACACAGACCTGAACAAGGCTGTTCATGAGAGGACATTCTGGAGGTCATTAATTCATAGGGTCGCCATAAGCCAAAAGCAATTTCACAGAACTAAACATATGCACACAAGAAGGAGCATATGACGAATAGGTATTTGAAAATACCTGCATTGTACTGGTGTTCTCATCAGGGATGCTGTGATTGGCCACAGTTCCCTACTGGGCATGTTTTTGTTGTTGTTGTTCAGTCGCACAGTCGAGTCCAACTCTTCGCAACCCCATGGACCAGCTCCCGCCAGGCCCTCCTGTCTTCCGCCGTCCTCTGAAGTTGGCTCAATCTCATGTTCGTTGCATCGATGACACTGTCCAACCATCTCATCCTTTGCCGTCCCCGTCTTCTTTGACCTTCAATCTTTCCCAGCATCAGGGTCTTCTCCAGTGAGTGCTCCCTTCTCATTTGGTGGCCAAAGTATTTTAGCTTCAGTTTCATTATCTGGCCTTCCAGGGAACAGTCAGGGTTGATTTCTTGTAGGATTGACTGATTTGATCTTCTTGCAGTCCAAGGGACTCTCAAGAGTCTTCTCCAGCACCATAGTCCAAAAGAATCTATTCTTCGGCGCTCGGCCTTCCTTATAGTCCAACTCTCGCACCCATACATGGCTACTGGGAATACCATTGCTTTGACCATGCGGACTTTTGTTGACAGGGTGATGTCTCTACTTTTTATCATGCTGTTTAGGTTCGCCATCGCTTTCCTCCCAAGGAGCAGGTGTCTTTTAATTTCATGTACTTAGCAAGAAAACCATTTTACCTGACCTCGATAGCCCAGGCTACCCAGACCTCAGAACCTCAGCGAGGTCAGCCCTGGTTAGTACTTGGATGAGAGACCACCAAGGAAGTCCAGGGTTGCTATGCAGAGGAAGGCAGTGGCAAACCACCTCTGTTTTTCTCTTGCCTCGAAAAGCCCACGAGGGGTGGTCATAAGTTGGCCGAGACTTGATGGCACTTTCTACCACCAAACCTGGGTTTGCCTCTGCACGATGTGTGAAATGGTCCTAGATGGGCTGAGCCGTGGCTGGGTCATGCTGTCCTATCATCTTAGGCAATCAGTTTTCCAGCTTGATGCCTTTGTAGTCAGGGGTCGTTTCATAGAAAAAGAGCTAGGGGAACTCATTAGCATAACTCATTAGCATATGCCACACCCCCTGACATCATAAGGCCCAGCAGTGGACCTGCAAGGCCGGCGGGAGTGCAAGGAAGCCCCACCAAGGCCCTCCCTGGCCCCAGGCAGGCAGGGGGGGGGCCTTCATCAGGTGCCCCCCCCCCCATCCCCCCCCCGGGGGAACTGCGATCCCCCGACCCCCCCCCCCGAATCAACCTCTGTTTGTAGTTAATTAAAAAAAACTCTGTAATTGTGAGAGCGCCCAAACGAAAACAGAATTGGGGGGGCATGATTTCAATGTTTTGGAAGCAAATTGGAACAATCTGCTTAAGAAATTAAGAATAGGGTTGCAAACTCCAGGTTCAGAACTACCTGGCGATGAAGAAGAAGAAGACGATTTGAAGGCGGAGCCTTAGAGGGTGGGGTTTAGGGAGGGGAGGGACCTCGGCAGGGTGTGATGCCATGCGGTCCACCTTCCAAAGCAGCCATTCCCTCCAGGAGAAGTGGAATAAATGTTTTAGATAAATAAATATCAAACAAGTGAGCAATGGAGTCTGGAGACAGGGTTGCCAACATCCAGGTGGTAGCTGGAGATCTGGGATTAAAACTGATCTCCAGGTGACAGTGATCAGTTAGAAAATGGCTGCTTTGGGGGGTGGACTCTGTGGCATTATAGTGCATTGAAGTCCCTCCCCCAAACCCCGCCCTCATCAGGCCCCACCCACCTCCCAAATCTCCAGGTATTTCCCAACTCGGAGCTGGTGACCCTATCATTCTGGGAGATGTCCCACCCCCACCGGGAGGTGGCAACCCAATGAAAATCCTCCCCCTCCTGTAGAAGAAGAAGAGAAGAAGATATTGGATTTATACTCCGCCCTTCACTACCCAAAGGTGTCTCAGAGCGGCTTACAAGCTCCTTTCCCTTCCCCTCCCCACAACAGACACCCTGTGAGGTAGGTGGGGCTGAGAGAGCTCTTGACAGAAACTGCTCTTTTTCAAGGACAGCTGTGCCAGAACTATGGCTTGCCCAAGGTCATCCAGCCAGGTGCAAGTGGAGGAGTAGGGAATCAAACCTGGTGCTCCCAGATCAGAGTCCGCGCACTTAACCACTACACCAAACTGTATGGCTGCCAACCTCCAGGTGGGGCCTGGGGATCTCCCGCTTTTACAACTGATCTCCAGGTGACAGAGATCAGCTCCCCTGGAGAAAATGGCTGCTTTGAAAGGTGGACTCTGTGGCCTTGTACCATGCTGAGGCCCCTCCCCTCCCCAAACCCCGCCCTCTCCCGGATCCACCCCCAAAGTCTCCGGGTATTTTCCAACCCAGACCTGGCAACCCGACCCTCCTGGCTCTAGATTCATTTCAATTCTATCCAGGCAGAGGATTTATTAGGATGCTTGTGAAGCAGTGCTGTACAGTCCCGAGCTTTGTTGCATGACACCCAGTGCCCCAAGACAGAGGAAGAATTCTGGGAAATTTTCTAACGATCTCGTTGGTTGACTTCCATTTTTCGTGGACAAGACATTGGGGTGCTTAATGTCTTTTTTTATGCTTTAAAGAAGGATCTGGGAGTCAAGAACAACAGCGGTCTGCCTTTGAATGCTCCCTGTGTGCTATCAGCCTGATAGGATCAGTAAACATCCGAAAGCCTACAGGGCAGATTGATGTATTTCAAAGACTTGTTCTGTAAAACAAGGAAGCCCAGGCTCACGGCCTTTCATGCAAGAGAGAAGGGGAGGGGGGGGCATCTCCAAAAGGGATTATTCCCTTGCTGATTTCATTCAGAGAAGAAGGAGACCTGGGGCTCTCACAAAGTTCCCCCTTTGTCTTGTCTTCATGTGTCTTTGTGAGAGCCCTCCTCTGTTTTCGCATGTGGAGGAGGAGGGAAAGAAGCCCTGTTTGTCCAACGGGTACCCACGGCCCATGAGAGTCTGAAAAGGTATCCGCTGTACCTACAAGGGGGAGCTGATTCACATGTGACATTGTGGTGTGTGTGTGTGTGTGTGTTTTAGTTTTACAGGCACCAGAGTAACATCAAGAAAGCTTTTCTATGCAGGAATAGAGTTGCAGCACACTCAATGGATTCAGGTGGGTAGCCGTGTTGGTCTGAAGCAGCAGAACAAGGTTTGAGTCCAGTGGCGCCTTTAAGACCGATGAAGCATACATACATACATACATACATACATACATACATACATACATACATACATACATACATATTTGATTTCTATACCGCCCATGTACATACATACATACATACATACATACATACATACATACATACATACATACATACATACATACATACATACATACATACATACATACATACATACATACATACCAGCCATTATGGCTGTTCGCTACAGATGTTACTAGCAGGCGTTGTACTGCCTGCGCCACCGCTCCACCGCTACTGCCACTGTGCCACCGGTACTGCCACTGCGCCACCGCATGCATGGGAAAGCTTATATCCAGAGTAACACTTTGTTTATCTTATTTATAAATTAGATTTATAAATTGCTCGATCCCCGAGTCTTAAAGGTGCCACAACGGTGTACTAAATGATTCGTGAAGGCTGTGATCATATGCACAATTAGACCCGACATAGGCGCGAATGCCGGGCAGATTTAAAGGGCGCAATCAGACAACATCTGGGAACCGCCCCACAGCCATCAGCAACCTGTTCTGCTGCGCTGCAGAAGTGGAGTAAAAAGACACCGGGGGAAATCCGGTAGTAAACAGGTTGCAATGGGCCACGGACGGACTTTCCCGTGTCTGATTGCTCCAGCGCGCTCTCATGCCATCAGGGTGGTCTGATCAGTGGGGATATAGGGTTGCTAGGTTCTCTCGTATTGCCAGCGGGGGGATCTGGGAGGTGTTCCAGGAGTGGGTGGGGACATCCCCGATGCGATGATGTCACCCAGAAGGGATGCCATCGCATCAGCGATGTCAGGGGCGAC
>NW_015175488.1:22179-22871 GCF_001447785.1 Gekko japonicus
AGTGTCACCAGGTGATATCCCCAACATGCAGGGCTATTTTTGGGCAGGAACGCACAGGAACAGAGTTCCGGCTGGCTCCTGAGTTGGCCACGCCCAGCAGGAACTCATTAGCATAATAGGCCACACCCAACAGCAGGAACTCATTAGGATTGGCTACATTAGGGGTGTGTGGCCTAACATGCAAAGGAGTTCCTGCTACAAAAAAGCCCTGGGTTTTGACCACAAACAAGGTAAACAGAATAAGAAGGGAAAGGTGGGTGTGGCTGGATGACCACACTTCTGGTAACATGGGGGTGTGGCCTAATGGGCTAATAAGCTGTGCTGTCAGGGGTGTGGCCTAATATGCTAATGTGTTTCTGCTGCTGGGTGTGACCTATTATGCTAATGAGTTCCTGCTGGGCTTTTTCTACGAAAAGAGCCCTGCCGACATGATGACATCAGGAACATCGTCACGCCAAGGACATCACGCAGGGACGTTGCTGTTTGCGGGTGGGGTTTTCCCCACCAGCCAGCTGGCCAGTGGTGGGCAAAAGCCCCCCAAACCAGGGGATTCCCTGCCCGGCCCTGGGGAATGGCAACCCTAGTGGGATATAAAGCTATCGAGTCCACTCACTAAAGTAACCATTTTATCCAGAGAAACATATCTCTGTAGTCTGGTGTTGGGTGATAGTGAGATATTGGGGGGGGGGGGG
>NW_015175488.1:22969-33572 GCF_001447785.1 Gekko japonicus
TCTTCTTCTTCTTCTTCTTCTTCTTCTTCTTCTTCTTCTTCTTCTTCTTCTTCTTCTTCTTCTTCTTCTTCTTCTTCTTCTTCTTTCAGAACAGAAAACAAAGACGGGAAGACAAGCCATAAAATGGTAATACACCTTGACACTTTAGTCCCAATCAGATCCCTAGATCAGGGAGAAAATTCCCGGGCAATCCACATCTAAAGAACATTGGTTACACGAGAAACATGTGACTTCCTGTGCGTAACATAAACAAACATTTAACCCCAGATATACTGAGTGTTTTTAACTTGTAATACCCAACATCTGGAGACACCAGGAGATCTCCAGGCCCCACCTGGAGGCTGGCAACCCTAACGATGGAGCCCAGGTTTCAGTCCTCACCCTGCCATGAAGCTTGCCAGGTGATGTGAGATCAGTCCCCCCCCCACCTTTGTTTCTCAGCACAGCCTACCTCACAATAAAGATTGATAGTCCTTGCCTGTCTAAATAATTGAGGGTTTCTGAAGAGTTGGTTGACTTGAGTGCTGGAGTCTGGGGAGAGCCAGTGCTACAACCGTTCTACTGTGCAAAGGGTGGTCCTTGTCAAAAATCAGTTGCTGTTCAGGGCTTGACACGTTTTTGTATTTCTCATTCTCATTCACAGCTTGCCCCAGGGGCGGGTTGGCCATTAAGACCACGGGGGAAAGTCCTGGTGGCACGTAAGGTGAGCGGGAGCTGCCCGGTGCTGTGAGTGATGGCTCCTGCCTAAGGTTGCCAACACCAGGTTGCGAAATTCCTGGAGATTTGGGGGATTTCATGGCTTCTGGGGCAATTTTTTTCCATGTGGGGCTGCAATTATTTGTTATTTTTCTGTGTGCGCCCAACAGACAGGGTTCCCAGCCTTGCAAGCCGCGGGAAACCAGCAGCAAGGAGTTCCCTCCCGAGCAAACCTAGCCAGGCTCACCTAACCGCGAAACCTGATCCTGCACCGCTTGAGTCAGAAGTGCCCTCCTCCTGAAATGGGGCTGGCTTCCCAGAAAGCGCGCACAGGACTTCAACCTTATGTTTGCAAAGTCGGACTGCAGGGCTATTTTGGGGCAGGAACGCACAGGAACGGAGTTCCCGCTGGCTTCAGAGTTGGCCACGCCCACTACAGCCAAAACCTCTGCGTGCGTGGCTACAGAGGGAAGGCCTGGAGAGCGACCCCCACAGTGACTCCAAGGCGGGCAGGCCAGAGGGGGCTTGGAAGGATCAGGGAGGCATTTAAATGCCTCCCTGTGCCTTCCCTGGCCTGTCCAAGGGCCCACTTGCCAAAGCTCCCCGCAGCCATGGGGTGCCCAGGCAAGCCAACGGAAGGCATGGGGTGTGGCCTAATATGCTAATGAGTTTCTGCTGTTGGGTGTGGCCTATTATGCTAATGCGTTCCTGCTGGGCTTTTTCTACAAAAAAAAAGCCCTGTCGGACTGCAAAGTTGGATTCCTTTCTTCTTCTTGTTGCTCCTTGTCAAGGTTCACAGCAGCCATCTGGGGCAGTCCCGTAGCTAGGATTTTTTAATTTGGGAGGGGGTCTTTAAATCAGTCAGGGGGAACCACGCACAGACACACCCACACCCACGGGAGCACCACAAATGAAATTAAAAAACGGAAGTTGGGGGGGGCTGGGCCATAAGTGCTTGCATCTGGGGCAAGCACGCCCAACCACCCAAGCCTGTAAAAGGAACTTTTTCTAACCCAAATGTGGGGTTAGAATCCTGTGGGGCTGTGCCTTTAAGAAAGGGGGTGGAGCCCTGAATACCCCCACTGTAGCTACGGGCCTGGCACCAGCTGATATGTGAGGGTTGCCAGCTCTGGTGTGGGAGATTCCTGGATATTTGGGGGGGTGGAGCCTGGAGATGGGGAGGTTTGGGGAGGGACCTCACTGGGGTACAGTGCCATAGAGTCTGTCTTCCAAAGCAGCCATTTCCCCCTGAGCACCTTTCAGTTGATGTTTAGAACACCCGACGTAACGTGCACATTGAAGATGAATGACTGATTAACACTACTTGAAGAGGTTTGTATGACACGCAGAAATCACAGCTAGAGAGCCACTTTGGTGTCGTGGTTAAGTGCGTGGACTCTAATCTGGGAGAACCGGGTTTGATTCCCCCACTCCTCCACTTGCACCTGGCTGGATGACCTTGGGCGAGCCATAGTTCTGATAAGAGCTGTCCTTGAAAAAGAGCAGTTTCTGTCAAGAGTTCTCTCAGCCCCACCAACCTCACAGGGTGTCTGTTGTGGGGAGGGGAAGGGAAAGGAGTTTCTAAGCCACTCTGAGACACCTTTGGGTAGTGAAGGGCAGGGTATAAATCCAATCTCTTATTCTCTTCTTCTTCTTCTGTATGACACACAGAAATCACAGCTAGGAAAATAACAGGACTGCTTGAAATCCTTATTGAAGGTTTGTTCAGACGAAGAGCCGAAACGGAACTCCACCCGGAGGCGCTCGTCAGCAGTCACTTTACAACGATCAAAAGAACGTCATGTATCTTAATAATCACAATTACTTCATGAATGTTTATTGATTGTATTTATTGTCACAATAATGTCATTTACAGTTACACTTTGAGATCGATAATATACTGACATGATGGTTGAATATATCTAGCGTCTTTGATGCCAGTCTGTTCATTACATGTTTAGCCAGCTTTGGCCTGGATTCGCCACTTTTGTCTGGATTTTCCCCAGAGCTACAGATCTCTGTTGTCTGGAGACCAGTTGTAATTCTGGGGGACAGCTGGGTGGTGAACCCACGTACTGACCATATGGTGACTTGCCTGCCAGGTGCGAAGGTAGCGGATATTACGCATGTTCTAGAAAGGCTGGTAGATAGTGCTGGGGAGGAGCCAGTGGTCGTGGTCCATGTTGACACCAATGATGTGCGGACATGCAGTCACGAGGTCCTGGAAGAAAAATTTAGGCTGCTAGGCAGGAAACTCAAGGCCAGGACCTCCAAGGTAGCCTTCTCGGAAGTGCTACCTGTTCCACACGCAGGGCCAGAGAGACAGGCACAGATCAGGAGTCTCAATGCATGGATGAGATGATGGTGTAGAGGAGAAGGGTTCAAGTTTGTTAGGCACTGGGATCAAACTCAGTTCTCCAGATTAGAGTCCGCTGATCTTAACCACTACACCATGCTGGCCATAATGAATAATATCGTCTTTGGCTGGCTCATAAAGGTAAAGGGAGAGGGGGCCAGAGGCACATCCCAGTTTGGTGTAGTGGTTAAGTGCGCGGACTCTAATCTGGGAGAACCGGGTTTGATTCCCCACTCCTCCACTTGCACCTGCTGATGTGACCTTGGGTCAGTCACAAGCTCTGGCACAGCTGTCCTTGAAAAAGAGCAGTTTGTGTCAGAGTTCTCTCAGCCCCACCCACCTCACAGGGTGTCTGTTGTGGGGAGGGGAAGGGAGTTTGTAAGCCGCTCTGAGACTCCAAGTGAAGGGCAGGGTATAAATCCAATCTCCTCCTCCTCCTCGGGGAGGTTGTTTCACAATTGTGGGGCTGCCATTGAAAAGGCCCTCTCTCTTGTATATACCAGATCAGCATCTCTGCTTGATGGGGCAGTCAAGAGGGCCTGACAGGCATGCGGAGGGGCCATGGCTCAGAGGTAGAGTGTCTGCTTGGAACGCAGAAGGTCCCAGGTTCAATCCCCGGCATCTCCAGTTAAAAGGACCAGGTGGTAGGTGATGAGAAAGGCCTCTGCCTAAGACCCTGGAGAGCTGCTGCCAGTCTGAGAAGGCAACACTGACTCTGATGGACCAATGGTCTGATTCAGTAGAAGGCAACTTCATGTGTTATCCATGTAGTATCTATAGGTAGCTCTAGCAACTCATATGTCAAAAATCATGCTGAAACAAAAGATGGGTAGGCATACTGAGTGCTTCACAGTGACACAGGGCACCAGCAGAACATACCTTTGTTTGAACTTCATTTGTATATACCAGATCAGCATCTCTGCTTGATGGGACAGTCAAGAGGGCCTGACAGGTATGCGGAGGGGCCATGGCTCAGTGGTAGAGTGTCTGCTTGGAATGCAGAAGGTCCCAGGTTCAATCCCCGGCATCTCCAGTTAAAAGGACCAGGCGGTAGGTGATGAAAAAGACCCCTGCCTAAGACACCGGAGATCTGCTGCCAGTCTGAGAAGGCAACACTGACTCTGATGGACCAACGGTCTTACTCAGTAGAAGGCAACTTCATGGGTTATCCATGTAGTATCTATAGGTAGCTCTAGCAACTCATATGTCAAAAATCATGCTGAAACAAAAGATGGGTAGGCATACTGAGTGCTTCACAGTGACACAGGGCACCAGCAGAACATACCTTTGTTTGAACTTCATCAGGTATTTGCAAGATGAGTTTCTGATCGAATTACCTTGATGTTCCCTGGCCAAGTTCCTCTCAAGCACAAGACTTTGCCGAGCAGCTTTTGCCCAGTTCGAGAAATAAACGACCTCATTGACCAGTGAAATGACGGTAACCCCTCATCACCATAGTAGCGAAGGTCATTAAAATGACTGACAAAAACCCTATAATCATGTGACAGTTGTTCCATATTTCTTGTATTTATCATATCTGCATGTGTGTGCACACATGTGCACCTGGAAGCCATGGCGACCTCTGGTGACTGACCCCAACTGGGGGTTTGGAGGATTCTCAGAGAGGTGGCTGAATAAAGCCTGCCCCCTCCCTCCCACCACTGGTATTCCAAGGAGGTCTCCCATCCAAGTACTTGCCAGAGTTGACCTTGCTTAGCTTCCGAGATCTGATGAGATCAGGCTTGCCTGGGCTATCCAGGTCAGGGCAGTTGGTCTGTTTTTCCTAATGGCTTTAAGATGTGGTTTAATTATGTTTTACATTTATCAGCTGCCTTGGTGGCCCTTATGAGGGCAGAAAGGTGGGATATAAATTTTGTTATAGATATACCTTCTGCCAGTTTGGTGTAGTGGTTAAGTGCACGGACTCTAATCTGGGAGAACCGGGTTTCATTCCCTACTCCTCCACTCGCAGCTGCTGGATGACCTTGGGCAAGCCATAGTTCTGTCAGATGCGCTCTTGGAAAACGGCAGTTTCTGTCAGAGCTCTCTCGGCCCCACCTACCTCACAGGGTGTCTGTGGTGGGGAGGGGAAGGGAAAGGAGTTTGTAAGCCGCTCTGAGACTCCAAGTGAAGGGTGGGGTATAAATCCAATCTCCTCCTCCTCCTCCTCCTCCTCCTTCTTTCCTCTTGGTTCAAGGTGGCTTACAATAATAGTTAAGACACCCCTAGCTACAACCAAACATAAACTAGCAAGCCCCTCAAACCCTCACCCCCCAAAAACCCTCCCCCTCCCCCTTAAAAGGTGCCTACTGTTCAAACCCTTTCTAAAGCCCCTGGGAAGCAGGCAGGCCTTGCAGCAGTCTCCAAGGAGGGGCCCCCTCTCACCTCTTCAGGGAGCCCATTCCACAGAGCCGGGGCCACGACGGAAAAGACCCAGGCTCTGGTCAATGCCAGATGCCAGCATATAAAATACTTTTGATTGATATTTAGGTGAGAAAGAAACGGGGCCTCCTCTGAACTCGCTGGATCATGAATGCAGGGACAACGCTATGGATTCAGGCTGCTGACCTTGCAGTAGAGTACAGGGGACTCTTCTAACTTTGACACTCCTAACAGCATGTCAGTCTGTTGGCCCCGGCTGTTTGTCAACATCCTATTTGCAGCTACTCAATGAGTATCTTTAAGCTAACCCTACTCAGCACCCGAAGTGCCAGCGCAGCACTGATTCTGTATGGGACGTCCCGCTGTTTTGCCTGAATGCAAAGTGTCCCATTTACATTTGGCATGGATAGCAGACAAATTTGATGTTTGCCAAATAGGACGCGCTGAAGAACCCTCGAGTGTCACCGGATTAGTGTGCCGTGAGGTTTTCGCCCAGCACTCTGAGCGAGTTGTCGCCTTTTTTATTGTTTTGCAGACTTGCGCATAGCTCCCTTGTGTGTCACAGATCCGAAGGGCACTCCTCTGATCCTCCTCCCCCCCTTTTTTGCATTTCTCAGATGGTTAAATAAAAGCATTGTGGACAGAGCAATAAAAACACGGTGCCTACAGCCTGTTAACAGAGACCCATTCATAAATCAGATGCGGCAAAAACACAGAGATTAAATTGTTTGATAGAAACGATATCAAACTGCCTCGCGACAGTCATATTCTGAACGATCGATTCGATAAATAAAAGCTTGATTGGGTTGCAGATCATATATTTTTTTACAGTTTGTTTGAAATCTTCTGGCAGAGGACTGGCATTTGGGGAAGCACTGCAGGAGATTGGGCTGTGCCATCAGTATTATTGTACACGTTGCACTTGTTAAATATCTATATATAGGTTTGGAATGTTATTTTAACGTTTCAGTGTTTTAAGGCCTGATGTTCTCTGCCTTGGTTGCCGTTTGAGTGGAAAGGTGGCCTATAAATGTTTTAAGTAAACAGATAAGAATAAATAAAAAAACCATCCGCAATTCGCATTGAGCCAAGTTCTCTCTGTGTTTGCTTAATATCTCTCAAGCGTCCTCTGTTCCATTATTAATATAACTTGTTCGACAGGCATCACACTGGCGTCTTTTAAAGCAACAACCCACATTCCACCCAACGACGTCAAATAAAACGCAGGGCAGCTACACGGGGCACGGCGGCTACACGGGGCATGGATCGGTGCCAAAAAGACGCCACTCGGATTCGTGCTAAACGCTGCTTTTCAGAGTGTCCGAAAAGCTCCGTCCGCTGAAGTGGAAAAGGGGGTTAGAGAGGGTGTCTCCGTAACTGGCCACCTGGCTAATCTGGGCAAACTCATTTCCCAGGCTGACCTCAGCGCCTTGGAACGTGGAGGTGGAGTTGGCGGGGGTGGGGGGCCACGGCAGGCACATTCAGGGTTTTACAGCCAGGCCTGTTGTGGTGGGGCCACAAGGAAAGAAGCTACAGCAGCCCGACAAGGAGTTGGGGGAGAGAGAAGAGTTTCCGACAGGCTGAAGACTTTCCTTCCCATCCCCTCGTGTTGGATGGTGATTCTGCCCCCCCCCCCGCATCCCACCCGCCGTTAAATTAGTGCTTCAGCATCTTCCTTGCATTCTAATTACTTTATGGGGACACAATTCCAGAGTCCTGAATGACAGTGATGCATTTTGCATTTGCATATTCACATTGGCTTCTGTTTCGAGGCTCAGTCCTGAATGTTCTGAAACACTAAGGTTTCATTAGGGATGAAAACGGCCTTGCCGGCCTCCAGGTGGGATTTGGCGATCTCCTGGTATTCCTCTGTTAAATACGGGGTTCTGGGCGCATTGCAGTAAATCAGCTCTGCTTTAGTCAGTGATTTCGGGAACACACAAGACAAGACTCCAGGGCAGCTGCCCTGTTTTAAAGCATGCAGTCACCACACCCAAACACACCCCATTCCCAATGATAGGCTATTTACATAATACTGTTACTCTATTGGTCTACTTCAGGATCCTGGTAAGCTATTATTCTGGGGAAACAAGCTCAACTAGAACCCGGTACTATTTCAGGGATTACTCAGGGTCAATACACAACACCTCAGTGGAACTGGATTCCTTGATGGTGGGGGGGAGCTCTCCTCCTTTGGAGGTTTTCAAACAGAGGCTAGATGGCCATCGGACAGCCATGCTGATTCTGTGAGCTTGGGCAGGTCACGAGAAGGGAGGGCAGGAAGGGTTGCCTCAGAGCTTAGTTCATGTGGCCCTTGCTTACATGCCCTGGGAAATGCTGATCGCCACTTTGGAGACTGGAAGACATTTTTCTCCAGGCCAGTTTGGCCAGGGATCCTGGAGGGTTTTGGGTCTCCCCCCCATTAAACCCCCGTGGGGTGTTCAAGGCAAGAGACGAAACCGTGGTTTCATGTGGCATCTTCACTCATCCCAAAGGGAGCAGACAAAAGGATAAGTGGTTGGTGGTAGAAAGTGCCCTCAAATCACAGTAATTTGGCAACTCCTTAAGAGTTGTCAAGAGGTTTCAAGGCACTTCCTTGGTGGTCTTTCATCCAGGTACTATCCAGGGCTGACCCTGGTTAGCTTCTGAGATCTGATACGATCAATCTAGCCAGGGCCATCCAGGGCAGGGCAGGGATTCCTTGGTGGTGGTGGAACGTGTCATGAAGTTGCAGCCCACTTATGGCGACCCCCGTGGGGTGTTCAAGGCAAGAGACGAACAGAGGTGGTTTGCCCTTGCCTGTCTCTGCACAGCAACCCTGGACTTCCTTGGCGGTCTCCCATCCAGCCCCGTAGCTAGGGAATTTTTGGGGAGGGGGCCTTGGGGGGGCACCAGCTAATTAAATCAAACCACGATGCAGGCGGCAAGTTGGGGCACTTTGGGGTCAGCCCGGGAAAGAGGGGGCCCAGAAGAAACACTAGGGGGCCAGGCCCCATGGGCCCCATGCTAGCTACGGGCCAGCTCCCATCCAAGCACTAACTGGGGCTGACCCTGCTTAGCTTCCGAGATCTGATGTGATCTTACTAGCCGGGACCATCTAGGCGAGGACAAGGATAACATGATGGTTGGGGAAAGCGTCATGAAGTTGTAGCTGATTTATGGACCTGAGACCCAGTGTGGTGTAATGGTTAAGAGTGACAGACTCTCATCTGTGTCAGCTATGCTGCCATGGGGGTGGGGGAGGTTTAGTTTGTCTTATAATTGCCTTTGCATTCCCTCTGTGCTTCTTTGCTGCTACAACCAGGGCTATTTTTGGGCAGGAACGCACAGGAACGGAGTTCCGGCTGGCTTCTGAGTTGGCCACACCCAGCAGGAGCTCATTAGCATAATAGGCCACACCTAACAGCAGAAACTCATTAGGATTGGCTACATCAGGGGTGTGTGGCCTAACATGCAAAGAAGTTTCTGCTACAAAAAAAGCCCAGGGTTCTGACAACAAAGAAAGTAAACAGAATGAGAAGCAAAAGGTGGGTGTGGTGACATGGGGGTGTGGTCTAATATTCTAATGAATTTCTGGTTTGGGGTGTGGCCTATTATTCTAATGAGTTCCTGCTGGGCTTTTTCTACAAAAAAAGCCCTGGGTACAACGCTTATCTCTAAGTATTGCAGGTGGGGATGTTGATGTCTGGTTTTCTTGGGAACGGGTGCGAGAGAGTTTCGTTCCCAGCTTCAGTGCTAAACGGCCAAAGCTCTATCTCCCACCCGCGGGAGGGTAGCTAATTGGCCAGGGCAGTGGGGGGGGGGTGCATACGAATTTCCTATATCCTATTATGCCCAGGGGCAGCCGCCATTCTTAACAGTGCCTATGTTAATGTATCTATAGCTCTTCAATAAAGTATTACCTTTCCTGATAAGCGTGTACTACGTTGTTGGCTGTGGGTTCTGACATTCTGGAGGACTGGGTTGGATTCTCCACCCCTCCTGCTGGGTGTCCTTGGGCCAGTGGGAAAGAGATTGTGAGCTGCTTCGGGATTCCTGAGGGTCGAGAAATGCAGAGTATAAAAGCCAAGTCTTCTTCTTTGCATTACGACCCTGGCCTTCAGTGGGGGTCACCCATCCAAGCACTAACCAGGGCTGACCCTGCTTAGTTTCTGAGATCAGAGGAGATCAGGCTAGCCTGGGCCATCCGTATCAGGCCACCAAAGCTTCACACGCGTGGAAAATATCCGTGTTGATCCATTCACACAAAAGGGTGGCCACACGTACGCTTCCATGATGCATGGCCGGGGCGTCAAGATCAAAAGGCTGAAAAGAATTTCTGGATTCTCCAAAATACTGCCTGTTTGAGGAATGCGTCCCCTATGCTAACTAAGCCTGGACGGAACGGAGACGGCACCGCCACAGAGCTGGTAACTATCCGGTCAGCTTCCCATCAAAAGGTGTTCTCTGTAAAGCCAGGTCAACATGCTATGTTTGCCAGTCTTTTTTCATGCTAGAAACTGGGCTGTCAGTTCCCTTTGGCCACAGTGCCCTGAGCAAATGGTGCAGATAATCCATGATGCAGAACGGTTTGTTTTAGATTCTCATGGAGCGCCAGAAGAGATTTGCGTCTAAGTTGTAATTAAATTCCTAGCGTGGCAGGAGAGCACCTCTTGCCCCTGTGTGGGTGATTGTGTGTATAAGGCAGGAGTCATTTCGTAGAAAAAGAGGTGCAGGAGCTCATTAGCATAACTTATTGGAATAACTTATTTGCATACGCCACACCCCCTGACATCCCCGGAAGTGTGTCAGAAGGCAACACCCACCACTCAGGCGCCACTGGACTGTTTTGGATTGCTAGCTATTGGGGGGGGGGGACATGCAGATCTGCCCTCACAGAGGAGGGAGAGCTTGAACCTGAAGGAGGGATGAGGGGGGGGCTGTGCAACTTACCTGGCTGCTTCTTTCTCCTCGTGGCCCGACTGAGGGCTGCTGGGAGCAGGGGGCAGGGCTTGTTGCATGTGCCCACCACCTGGGCTCCTTACTGCCGGAGCTCCAGCTCCACTCCTGTGTGCTCCCACAGGAAATGACCCCTGGTATAAGGCATTGCTTGCATGAGCCTTTGCACTGTATAACAATATCTATCTATCTATCTATCTATCTATCTATCTATCTATCTATCTATCTATC
>NW_015175488.1:33679-37392 GCF_001447785.1 Gekko japonicus
AGGTACCCATTTCTCTACTTGCAATTACTTTCGAGCCACTGTGTTATCTATCTCTATCTATCTCTATCTATTTATCTATCCATCTATCCATCTATCCATCTATCCATCTATCCATCTATCCATCTATCCATCTGTCCATCTATCCATCATCTATCCATCATCTATCTATCTATCTATCTATCTATCTATCTATCTATCTATCTATCTATCTACCTACCTACCTACCTACCTACCTACCTACCTACCTACCTACCTACCTACCTACCTACCTACCTACCTACCTACCTACCTACCAATCATCTGTCTGCCTGTCTTTATTATTTTAACATTTCTATTTCTTTTTACATAATTTTTTATTAGAAAGATATATGTGTATAACTCTAGGGTTTCCCCCCCAATGGTCTGGGTTTTTTAAAAGACATGAGAATAGGGGGAAAGGCAATCCATTTCTCATAGGTAGATTCCAAGGCAGGAACTTACCCTCCACACAAGACCTACAGATCCAGTCCAACACGACTTTCTTTACAAACGCCAAGGGAAAGTTCCTGTTCCAAAACTCAATGCCAGGAAACTATTGCCGAGCAAAACAATACTGAGCTTGTATCTTCTGTTGCGATTGCCAGCTCTGGCCTGGGAAATTCCTGGAGGTTTGTGGACAGTAACTGTGGAGAGGGGACTGTGGGGCGGGGATTTCACCTAGAATTTATGGCGGAGCATAAAAGTTGCCCTCTGAAACTGCCATTTTTCTCCAGGGGAGCTAATCACCGTGGTCTGGAGATTAGTTAGAGAATTTCAGGAGCACTCTAGGTCCTACCTGGAGGTTGGTAACTCTAATTCTTTTTTTATGCTTCATATTTTTGGTGCTTGGGGGGGTCAACAGTGGGAGGGCTTCTAGTGTCCTGGCCCCACTGCTGGACCTCCTGATGGCACCTGGTATTTCTGGCCTCTGTGTGACACAGAGTGTTGGACTGGATGGGCCATTGGCCTGATCCAGCATTGGCGTCTCTTATGTCCTTATGTTATGTTCAATTTTATCCACGAGCTCACAAACGATAGCTTTCAACACCAGATTGCCTCACTTCTTTATCACAAAAGCTCCTCCCCTGCCACAAATATTGTTAGTCTTTAAGGTGCTACTGGACTCTTGGTCTTTACGTTGCTTTTTTCCAGACATTTTAAAGTCGTATCCCATTAAATACATTACTGGTAACAGTAACGATTCTATGACCATAATATCTTGCATCCCTTTCTGTATATTTCTCCGGAACTCTTTAGCAGTATCACAATCCGGCCCTCACCTGGATAGCCCAGGCAAATCCGATCTCGTTAGATCTTGGCAGCTAAGCAGGGCCGAACCTGGCAAGTACTTGGATGGGGAACCTCCAAGGAATACCAGGGCTGGGATGCAGAGGCAGGCAATAGCAAGCCACCTCTCTGAAATGTCCAAGCCTCGCTAGGGGTTGCCAGAAGTCAACCATGACTTCCAGGCATGTGCGCACGTGCGCGTGCACACACACACAATACTCACAAAAAACAGGATTACAATCCTACCATATATAAATATAGGAATTGCATTCAGCACATACTGAAAGAGTTGGGTATATTTAGCCTGGGAAAGAGAAGGCTTAGAGGGGACAAGATTGCAGTCTTCAAGTATTTGAAGGGCTGTTATGAAGAAGATGGAGCAGATCTATTCTCTCTTGCTCCCGACTGCAAGACTAGATCTAATGGGTGGAGATTACAAGGGAGTCGTTACCGGCTAAATATCAGGAGAAACTTCCTAACTGTAAGAGTGGTTGAGCAGTGGAACAGTCTGCCTCGGGAGGTGGTGGATGCTCCTTCGCTGGGCGTTTTCAAGTGGAGGAGGCTGGACGACCATCTTTTGGGTGTGTTGTGGGGCTATGTTTCGGCTATGCTCCTGCAGAGTGCTGGGGGTTGGACTACATGACCTGCGAGGTCCCTTCCAACTCTAACATTCTATGATTCTATGATAGTCTGTATGGGTTATAACAAGGTCTATAGATTACTTTTAACAGTTTTCTCTAAATTCTACATTGTTTTGGAAAGCTGAAACACACACACACACACACACACACAGTTCCATATGTGCAAACTTCCTTCTTCAGATCCCGATCCCAACTTTTTCGATGGCCATCACTGATTTTTGTTTGTTTGTTTACTGTCTTGGAGCAAATCATGCCATTTGGACAGTAATCATTTTTGCACATTTATATTATTAAGCTACCCCATTTGCAGGGCTTAAGGAGCAAATGCAATAAACCAACAAGATTAAGCACCCGGTTTTTTAAAAAGGAAAAGAAAATACAAAGCAATTCAAAGTCCTGTTGACGTTGGCAGAAGAGATTTAAGAGACTACAAAGCTCTCCCAGTGAAATCCAAGGGACGTGATAGTGGTTCAGTTTGGCTGGGATGTGTCCCGTGTATGAAAACTGGATTGCCTATTCTGTTTTCCTGTTTTTTAAAATTCTGGAGCACTGGGGGGGGGGGGGGGGAACGCCAACCAAGAATGTCCAACCTTTGACACTTCTGGGAGATGCTCATGCTCAACCTTTGACGTGAGGCTCTTTCTGCACCTATGCTCCACTGACTGCTTTGCCAGCATGTGGAGGGATTTCCAAAACCACAATGGTCTCTTTCATTGGCATGCCAGTGCTGTGTGAGGTTTTAGAGCCACACCCTGATCACGTGTGCTATGAAGTCAGTCAGTCCTTCTGAGCTCGATGGTGTTTATGGGTCAGTAAGTTATCTGGCTAGCCTGGTCTTGTCTGATCTCAGAAGCTAAGCAGGTCCAGCCCTGGATAGTATTTGGATGGGAGACCACCAATGTTCCCTCTACGCTGTGGAGTCCTGTGAGCAAAAATTCTACTTTGTGAGCGACTGACATAAAAGTTGTGAGCAAGCGATTTGGCTACTGCATAAATTAGTTTGCTCTGGAGCCATCCTTCCTGATCTGAGACAAAAATGTGTAAGCTGGAGGCTAAAAAACTGTGAGCTAGCTCACACTAACTCAGCTTAGAGGGAACACTGGAGACCACCCAGGAAGTCTAGGGTCACGCAACGCAGAGACAGGCAATGGCAGGCCACCTCTGTTTCCTGCAGGGGAATCTGACCTCTGTACTCTGAAGATCAGTTGTCATTCCAGGAGATCCCCAGGTCCTACCTGGAGGATGGTAACCCTAGCCGTTGATGGGTGCAGGACTTGTTGGTCCTTCCACTGGAATGATTCTGTGACATGCAGGAGTCCATGACTAGATGTCAGGCAATGTAGACATGTATGCCCTAAGAAGAAGAAGAGGTTGGATTCAGGCCCGTCGCTACAGTGGGGCATCTCGGGGCTAGGCAAGGCCCCCTGACTTTCCATCTAGCCCAGGGTGCCATGGCCTTCTCCCCCAGATTAAATTGATTAGCCAGTGCCCCCTGAGAAACTTAAATGCCCCCTGACTTAAAAAATCCTGGCTAAGGGCCTGGTTGGATTTATACCCCACCTTTCACTCCCCGAAGGAGTCTCAGAGCAGCTTACAATCACCTTCCCTTTCTCTCCCCACAACAGACACCCTGTGAGGTAGGTGGGGAGAGCTCTTTCGAAAACTGCGCTTTCGAAAACAGCTCTAAGAGAACTGTGACTGACCCAAGGTCACCCAGCTGGCTTCGTGTGGAGAAGTGGGGAATCAAACCCGGTTCTCCAGATTAGA
>NW_015175488.1:37896-56916 GCF_001447785.1 Gekko japonicus
GGGGCTAAAAAACTGTGAGCTAGCTCACACTAACTCAGCTTAGAGGGAACACTGCTCACGACCCCAGCTGAACTCAACTTAGGGCTGCCATCTCTGGGTTGGGAAATACCTGGAGATTTGGGGGGTGGAGCATGGGGAGGGCGGGGTTTGGGGGGAGGAGGGACCTCAGCAGGGCACAATGCCACAGGTCCACCCTCCAAAGCAGCCATTTTCTCCAGCAGAACTGATCTTGGTCATCTGGAGATAAATTGTAATAGGGGGCAATCTCCACGTACCACCTGGAATTGGCACCCTAACTCAGCTAGGCTACACACTGCATAAAAGAAGTGTTTTTTTAATGCAAGTTCTTACTTTATAATTTTCCTTTATAATAACCAGGTGCTTCTGAGGTGTGCAAAATTTGGAGGGGAAGGAGACACCCTCCCCAAATGGCACCCATAGATGTGCTTCATCATTCATTGGTGATGAGGACCGCACAGTTCGTCATTGCGCCTGGTTTGTGTTTTTGGCCCACAACTGACATACTGTTCGCATTAACGTAGACTGAAATGTTGTTTTCCCCAAAGAAAGAATCTCATGTACTCGAAGTGCAAGCTGGAACTCCGATTGGAACGCAGGAGGCCAAACGAACTCCCGGGGCCTGTTACGGTACACGGCGTCGAGAACCGAGGCCTTATTAGATTATGCCCAGCCTTCCGAATCTGTTTGCTTACTCCCATGGGCAACTTGTTGATGATAGGAAGTCTTTTGTGCGAAACGGCCGGCGAAAACAAAGCAGAGCGTCAGATTTAATAAAGTATCGGAGAGACGTCTGAAAATGACACCCCACCCTTAGGAGGGGAAGACGAAATTTGCTTTCCGCGAATTTATGTTTGTCAGGAAGAGTTCCCAGCAGCTTTTGTTTGCGGTCCCTGATGTGTGACCAAGCGGTGGCCCTCTTGGCCGCCCTCCACCCCTGGCCTTATTCTACCACCGTCCTGCCCACCCATACTGTCACGGCAGGGGGAAGGGTTTCAGAAGAGGCAGAATCAAAAGCGGAGGGAAAGGAGGGAAAGGAGGTGGGGGGGGGGAGAGAAAGTGCCTTTCAGAGTCTGATGTGTGGGAATCAAATGAGAGGCCTAGCTCAAATCCGGTCGCCAAGCAACCGGAGTGATATGCTGAGGGAATATCATTAAAGTTGGAAACTAGGCGAGCGCTCTGAATTAGTAAACCGGACCACAGCGTGGACAGACGACTTGCCAGAACTCTTTCAGCCGCCCACCCCCCACCCCCCGGCTCCCCCAACTAAATTTCGACACGTAGATATGGAAAAGGGGGTCGCGCGGGAAGGAGGGCGGGGGGGTTAGCAAAAAAGCAGCTGATTTCAAGGAGGCTTTCATGCCAAGCGAAGAGACAATGGTGGTGTCCAGACACGGAGTTGGTGGTGAGATATGGTAACTGCCACAGTTGCAGCTGGCCTCCTGTCACAAGATTAATAACTTGCCGTTACCTAGCCGACCAGAACCTAGTGGGAACTATCCAGTGTTCTTTCCCGTGAATTGTGGGTAACAGCCTTCCCGCAAGCTGGCCGGGCTGACTGTGCTCGTCCGCCCCCGCTCTCCTCAAGCGCCACAAGCATCTGCGGCGACAATGAGGTCATTCGAGAGGGTGTCCAGCAACCCGGGCTGGCGAAATCGAGCATAACCTTTGCTGATCCCCAAAGCGCAAGCATTGTTTCGACAGGGTATGCGCCGTAACGCGGCGAGGGAGAGAGGCTCTCCCCGCCCTTCATGTTGAAAACAATTCACAGCTTTTGGAGGAAAGTGTAAAGGAAGGCGCAAAAGATGTGAAGATACATTACAATGGTGGCAGAAGGAAATATAACAGGATGGGCAGTAGTGTTGCCAGGTCTGGGTTGGAAGATACCTAGGGACTTTGGGGGCGGATCCATGAGAGGGTGGGGTTTTTGTGGAGGGGAGGGGCCTTAGCGTGGTACGATGCCATAGAGGCCGCCCGCCGAAGCAGCCATTTTCTCCAGGGGAGCTGATCTCTGTCAGCAGGAGATCAGTTGTAAAAGTGGGAGATCGCCAAGCTCCATGTGGAAGCAGGCAACCCTAATGGGCAGTTAGATGCTTAACAGGGCTCTTTTTGTAGCAGGAACTCCTTTGCATCTTAGGCGACACACCCCTAATGTAGCCAATCCTCCAAGAGCTTACACTAGCCTCTGTAAGAAGAGCTCTGTAAACTCTTGGAGGATTGGCTACATTAGGGGTGTGTCGCCTGATATGCAAAGTGGTGATGATGAATGGTGATGGCAGGTTTCGGAGATCTCAGAACTAGGGAGGCCAGCCTCCAGGTGGGACCTGGGGATCTCCAGATTACAGAGATTAGTCTCCCTGGAGAAAATGGCTGGTTTAGAAGACGGACTCTGTGCTATTGGACTGAGAGCCAGTTTGGTGTAGTGGTTAAGTGGACTCTAATCTCAGAGAACCGGGTTTGATTCCCCACTCCTCCACACGCAGCTGCTGATGTGACCTTGGGTCAGTCACAAGCTCTGGCACAGCTGTCCTTGAAAAAGAGCAGTTTGTGTCAGAGTTCTCTCAGCCCCACCCACCTCACAGGGTGTCTGTTGTGGGGAGGGGAAGGGAAAGGAGTTTGTAAGCCACTCTGAGACTCCAAGTGAAGGGCGGGGTATAAATCCAATCTCTTCTTCTTCTCTTCCTCTGTGTCATTGTACTGAGAGACAGTTTGGTGTAGTGGTTAGGAGCATGGACTGTACTCTGGGAGAACCGCTTTGATTCCCCACTCCTCCACATGCAGCTGCTGGTGTGACCTTGGGTCAGTCACAAGTTCTTTCAGAGCTGTTCTCGAGAGAGCAGTTCTTGAAGAAGAAGAGGAAGAAGAGATTGGATTTATATCCGGCCCTTCCCTACCCAAAGGTGTCTCAGAGCAGCTTACAAACTCCTTTCCCTTCCTCTCGCCACAACAGACACCCTGTGAGGTAGGCGGGGCTGAGAGAGCTCTGACAGAAAATGCTCTTTTTCAAGGACAGCTGTTATCAGAACTACGGCTTGCCCAAGGTCACCCAGCAGGTGCAAGTGGAGGAGTGGGGAATCAAACCCGGTTCTCCCAGATTAGAGTCCGCTACACCAAACTGACTCTCTCAGCCCCACCTACCTCACAGGCAGTGTTCCCTTTAAGCTGTAGAGTCCTGTGAGCAAGAATTCTACTTTGTGAGCTACTGGCATTAAAGTTGTGAGCAGGTGATTTGGCTACTGCATAAATTAGTGTGTTCTGGAGCCCTCCTTCCTGAGCCAAGGCAAAAATCTGTGAGCCGGAGTCTACAAAACTGTGAGCTAGCTCACACTAACTCAGCTTAGAGGGACCGCTGCTCACAGGGTGTCTGTTGTGGGGAGGGGAAGGGGAGGAGATTGTAAGCTGCTCTGAGACTCCTTCGGGTAGTGATGAGCAGGGTATAAATCCAATATCTTCTCCTTGAGGTCCCTGTCCTCCCCAGGCTCCATCCCCAAATCTCCAGGAGTTTCCCCACCTGGATCTGGCAACCCTGCCTCCCCATCCCCCACGGGTGGCCAGGAGGGACCTGGCAACCTTTCTCAGCACAAAAAGGGCTACATGAGGTCACGGATATGTGGAATGTTTGCTTCAGTCTCCTGGCAATGCCTAGGAGGAAATAGACAGGCTCTCTAAAAGTGACATGAATTCCAACAGCTGAGCATAAGGCTATATATTTGAGTGTCCCATCTTCACACTCTGAGTCACAAGGTGTACATTTAAAGACAATTGGACTGGAGGAACAGAGATACCATACTTGGCATTTCCTTTTTTAACAGCACAACGTCTCATTGTCCTGGTTTGTTTCCCTTTTTTTTTTTTCTTCCAAACTAGGCAAGTTTAAGAATTGCTTTTGTTCATCTTAAGTACGCCACCACTTCAGACATTATGAATTTCCCACTTGGGAAGCACTTGTGTGTGGGAAATGGTGTATAAACTGAAGGTGATTGTCACGTGTGACAATCAAGCACATTTCTCTTTTGCTGTGTGCTCATTCAGCACACATGTGCTGGGAGGAGATGGTTAATCACGGCAAAACAGACACCAATGGACATTTTTTTACACAGTTTGTACAATACATTTTTTTCTCACTACGGAAGCCTCCTCACTTAGCGTTTCAGTTGAAATTGGTAATGGATGGAGAAGAAGAAGAAGAGGAGGAGGAAGAGGAGGAAGAGGAGGAAGAGGAGGAGGAAGAGGAGGAGGAGGAGATTGGATTTATACCCTGCTCTTCACTACCCGAAGGAGTCTCAGAGTGGCTTACAGTCTCCTTCCCCTTCCCCTCCCCACAACAAACACCCTGTGCAGTAGGTGGGGCTGAGAGAGCTTTTTCAAAGACTGTGAGCGAACAGCTCAGAGAGAACTTGTGACTGACCCAAGGGCACACCAGCAGCTGCATGTGGAGGCGTGGGGAATCAAACCCAGTTCTCCCATATTAGAGTCTGCGCTCCTGACCACTATACCAAACTGGCTTTCGGTATGTAACAAGCATCCTGGTTTCCCTTGTATGCACTGCATGGCCTTTACATGGGCCATAGATAGGCAGTATGTTGGAGCAGGCATCATGTGGATTTGTAGGGAATGCACGCCTGAAGGAACACCTGGGGAGGGGCTCTGGCTCCGAGGAAGAGCCTCTGCTTGGCATGCAGAAGGTCCCAGGTACACAGTCCTTGGCATCTCCAGTTAAAAGGACCAGGTGGAAGGTAATGGGAAAGACCTCAGCCTGAGACCCTGGAGAGCCGCTGCCAGTCTGAGTAGACAATACTGACCTTGATAAACCAAGAGTCTGATCCAGTATAAGGTGCAGGGGTCATTTTGTAGAAAAAGAGGTGCAGGAGCTCATTCGCATAACTCATTAACATAACTTATTTGCATATGCCCGGGGTCATTTCGTAGAAAAAGAGCTAGGGGAACTCATTAGCATAACTCATTAGCATATGCCACACCCCCTGACATCAGGGGCCCGGTGGTGGACCTGCAAGGCCAGCGGGAGTGCGAGGAAGCCCCGCCAAGGCCCTCCCTGGCCCCAGGCAGGCAGGGGTGGGGAGAGCTGCTGGGAGCAGGGGGTGGGGCTTGTTGCATGTGCCTGCCCCCTGGGCTCCTTACTGCCGGAGCTCCGCTCCTGTGCGCTCCCGCAGGAAATGACCCCTGATAAGGTGTCTTCATGTCTGTTCACGTGTTCCACACCCTCAGTTTTCCTAATGACCCTTCGTATGGACAGCCACTCATTGGGCTTTATACTACGTTCTGTGGACCTGCAGTGTCTTATTGGACAATCTTTTTGAATATGGCAGGAAGGACACGCACGGGCATGTGCAGCTGCCTTACGCGGAATCAGATTAGTTGGCTTGGAAGTAGCTGTCCAGGATTTCTAGTAGAGGTCTTTCTCATCTCCTCCTACCTTGATCCTTTTAATGGGAACTGCCAAGGATTGATCCTGGGACCTTCTGTAGGCCAAGCAGATGCTCAACCCTGAGTGACAGCTCCTCCTGTGGTTGCTCACCTCCAGGTGGGAGCTGGAAATCTTCAGGCATTACAACAGATTTCCAGACTACAGAGATCAGTTCCCTTGCAGATAGGTTTGCCAAGTCTGGGTTGGAAAATACCTGGAGACTTTAGGGGTGGAGCCAGGAGGGGGTGTGGTTTGTGGAGGGGAGGGGCCTCGGCATAGTACAATGCCATAGGGTCCACCCTTCAAAGCAGCCATTTTCTCCAGGGGATCTGATCTCTGTCGGCTGGGGATCAGTGGTAAAAGCGGGAGATCCCCAGGCCCCACCTGGAGGCTGGCAGCCCTACTTGCAGAGAGCGGACTGTAGGACATTATATCCTGTTGAGACCCCTCCCTTCCCCAAACCTCACCCACCCCTGGGTACACCCCCATATCTCCAGGAACTTCCCAGTGCACAGTTGGCAACCGCAGCCTCTTCCCAGACTGAAAATTCCATTTCCAGCTCTGTTTCCTGCACCTACACCCTGTGTTTCAGTGGACAACTCATTGGCTCATTTTGCTCATGTAAATGGAGGGCTTTCAGGTCACCTATTACCTGATCCTTTTAACTAGAGATGCCGAGGATTGAACCTGGGTCCTTCTGCGTGCAGAACAGATGCTCTTCCACTAAGCCATGGCCCCCTTTGCTATCATACAGAGTGCTGGGTTATTAGTCAACAGGATTTACAGAACAGGTTACTCTGTATCCTCTCGGTTCTGTGCAGCGGCTTTTGCTCTGTCCAGCTGTCACTGCTTTTCACACAGAATGGTGAGTGTTCCCAAGAGTCAGCTTAGTGTAGTGGTTAGGAGCGCAGGCTCTAGTCTGGGAGAATCAGGTTTGATTCCCCGCTCCTCCAAATGCAGCTGCTGGTGTGACCTTGGGTCAGTCACAAGTTCTTTCAGAGCTGTTCTCTCAAGGGCAGTTCTCGAGAGAGAGCTCTCTCAGCCGCACCTACCTCACAGGGTGTCTGTTGTGGGGAGGGGAAGGGGAAGGAGATTGTAAGCCACTCTGAGATTCCTTCGGGTAGTGAAGGGCGGGGTATAAATCCAATCTCCTCCTCCTCTTCCTTCTCTTCTTCTTCTTCTTGCTTTAGTTAGGGCGCATATCCATAACTGCGCCTTTGTCATTGTCCTTCTTGCAAACAAAAATCATCAATATTTACAGGTTGGGTAGCCGTGTTGGTCTGAAGCAGCAAAACAAAGTTGGAGTCAAGTGTCACCTTTAAGCCCCACAAAGTTTTATTCCTGGTATAAGCTTTCACGTGCAGGCACACACAGTGTGTGTGTGCACACAAAAGGTTATACCAGGAATAAAACTTTGTGGGTCTTAAAGGTACCACTGGGCACAAGCTTTGTTTTGTCAGTACTTACAGTATCCTTGGACTCCACGGTAGATAAATGGGCACATTTTAAACTGGCATCGATCATTATTAAACTCATGTATTTAATAAGAGTGGTTTTGGCCTAACGGGGAAGCCACAGTCTCTTTCACTCCTCCGCTGACTTTTTGAATAATCTCTGCTATTTTTCAGGGCCTTGACTCTGTGAGGCTGACCCGTCTCGCCCTCTTACATTTAAAAGAACATTTCTTCGGGTGATCCTTACTTGCTGCCTGGCACAAAGATTAAGTTATATCGTGCCTGCCAATGCATATTACTTTCATCAGAATATCTCCCAGACTCCAGTTAGGGAGCCAGCTTGTATAGAGTTTTGACCTCCAGGTAATAGAATCCGCTAGGATGGCTTGGCTCTACAAACGTGATTTGATCCCGCTAGTCCTGTCCCGTTTCAGATCGTTTAACAGGGGAGATTAAAAGCCCGTTCGCACACGCAAATCGTAGTTTTCGAGCAACGGACATGCGAACATGAACCGGCTTTAGGAAAATTACATTCACTGCAAGCAAGCAAGCGGTAGCAGGGGCCGCTTCCCGACTTTAAGGAAACTGGAGCATGTGGTCGTGATTTGCTGGCATGCCCTACTACGGGAAGAACCACGGTTCACTGAAAACTGCATGCTTTGCACATAATGAAACTCCCTCCCCCTGTTCTGTCGCCAGCACCTGCAGTTCAAGGAACTCTTTGTGATGATCCACGGTGAGAACAAAGAAAAGATTACTTATCAATTAAAGGAACTTGAGAAGAAAGACTTGGAAAGTCCTCTGCTTGAGACTTTGGAGAAACACGAACTAATCAATTATCGAATGGCATTGTGTGTAGAAGAGCCAGGAGATCCTAAGATTGCCTGGCAGCCAGAAGTTCTAGCTCTTTAGCGTTGTTCACCACTAGGTGGCGAGCTAAACTTTGTTTTTTAAGGCAAGAGACGTTTCCGAGGTGGTTTGCCATTGCCTGCCTCTGCGTCACCACCCTGGAATTCCTTGGAGGTTGCCCTTCCAAATACTAGCCAAGGCTGACCCTGCTTAGCTTCCGGGATCTGACAGGATTGGGCAAGCCTGAGCTATCTAGGTCAGGGCACTGGAGAACCACTGCCACTGGATAGAGACCACTGGACTGTGTGGATATGCTTCAGTCTTGGTCCAAACCTGGGATTGCAACCATCTAGTATAAACATACTTGCATGTGTGAATGAGAGTCATGTTTTAACTTAGACACTTATACCCCACTTCAGTCCCCGATGAGGACCCAAAGCGGCTGACAACATCATTCTGCCCTCTTCCATTTTATCTTCACAACAAGAACAAGAAGAAGAGGAGATTGGATTTATACCCCTCCCTTCACTTCTTAGAGTGGCTTACAAGCCCCTTTCCCTTCCCCTCCCCACAAGAGACACCCTGTGAGGTAGGTGGGGCTGAGAGAGCTCTTTCGAGGACTGCTCTTGAGAGAACAGCTCTGACAGAACTATGGCTCGCCCAAGGTCATCCAGCAGCTGCAAGTAAAGGAGTTGTGAATCAAACCCGGTTCTCCCAGATTAGAGTCCGCACACTTAACCACTACACCAAACAATAACCCTGTGAAGAAGGTTCAGCTGAAAGAGAGCGGCCGGTCTAAACTGACGCAGCAAGGCTCGTGGCGGAGTGAAGAACCGAACCTGGGTCTTTCAGATCCTATTTTGACAGTCTGACTACCAGTGTTCCCACTAAGCTGAGTTAGTGTGAGCTAGTTCACAGTTTTTTAGCCTCCAGCTCACACATTTATGTCTTTGCTCAGGAAGGAGGGCTCCAGAGCAAACTAATTCATGCAGTAGCCAAATCGCTCACTCACAGCTTTAATGCCAGTAGCTCACAAAGTAGAATTTTTGCTCACAAGACTCCACAGCTTAGAGGGAACATTGCTGACTACCATATTGTGCTGTCATTTAATATCATATTATATGACATGACACAGGAGTCCATTCACACATTCAGCTGCCAGCCACTGAATGTAGCGGAATCAAGTAATATACGTGCACGTGGGAACTTAAAAGATGGCTACTTCCCGTTAAGTGCAAACATTGCTTGTAATATTGCTAGCATGCCTTGATAATCCGTTAAAGATCTTTTAGCCAAGTCTGGTGTTTATCTGAATGGACCAATTACACTTCAATAGATATACATATAACATCTAAGTTAAAGTGTTTTTATAGTGTCTTTTATATGGTATTTAAATCACAAGCCAGCATTAAAATATAGTTCCTGACTATGGAGCCAGTGCATGTTAGTTTTAGTGTTAGTGTTAACAGGGCTCTACTGGTAGCAGGAGCTCCTTTGCATATTAGGCCACACACCCCTAGTGTAGCCAATCCTCCAAGAGCTTACAGTAGCCCCAGTAAGAAGAGCTCTGTAAGCTCTTGGAGGATTGGCTACACTAGGGTTGTGTGGCCTAATATGCAAAGGAGCTCCTGCTACCAGTAGAGCCGTTAAGTGTGCGGACTCTAATCTGGGAGAACCGGGTTTGATTCCCCACTCCTCCACTTGCACCTGGCTGGATGACCTTGGGCAAGCCACAGTTCTCTCATATCCGTTCTTTCAAGAGCACTTCTCAAAGAGCTCTCTCAGCCCCACCGACCTCACAGGGTGTCTGCTGTGGGGAGAGGAAAGGAAGAAGATTGTAAACTGCTTTAAGATTCTGAGTGAAGGGCAGGACATAAATCCAATGTCCTCCTCTTCCTCCTTCCTCTTTCTGGCTTAAGAACAAGCTAGCCCATATTTCTTCATTTTGGTATATAAAATGCTCTGTTTCTGAAATATGGATTACTGTGAGACAGAGGCCCCGTTCGCACGGAGAATTTGCCCCGCGAGAGGGACGGCTTGCCTGTGGATTAAACGGGCGCGATCATACCTCAACATCTGGGAAGCGTGGTGCTCCCGTCTCCAACCCGTAGCTTCGGCCCGAAAAAGCGGAGTTAAAAGATACTGGGAACCATGCAGTTTCTTCCGGAAAACGCGCGGCGCATGCGGGTGTCTGATCGGGAAGCGCTGGTAGCCCATCGAAGTCCGCGTCCCATGCATGCACACAAACCCGTTACTGCCATTTTGCCTCGCTTCATGTGATTGGCTGCCAAAGGCCTGAGCAGGGAGCCTCGGGGGACGGTCTGATCGCGCTCCAACTCTAAAAGCCCCCCTTCCTCTGCGGATTATCCCATTCATGTGACCGGGGAAAGATTTACACTTCCTGGTAGGTGCCATTAATGTTCGGGGGGGGGGATCTATCAGAAATGTTCCAGCAGTTGTTGTTGATACGAAGTTATTCAATGTGTTCTTGAATGCAATATTAGATTGCTGTAGCTCTTTTCAGTTGTTATGTTTTCACTGGGAGAACATGCTAGGTATGATCCTCTTTAATAATACATGTTTGCTGTTTGCTGTGAATAGGTCAATGAATTAGTTTCCAGCTTTGGTGTGCACAAACATAAAACATTTTTTTAAAAAAATCATGAATGACTAAGGTTACCATATTCTGAAATGCGGAAAAGAGGACATATTTCCCAAGTGGCCACTTCAAACAAGTGATCACTGTGGAAGGTCAGTAGTTCAGCAGTTCGAGACCTGAGTGTGCCGCATGATGGAGTGAGCTCCCGTCTCTAGTTCCAGCTCCTGCCAACCTAGCAGTTCGAAAGCAAGAAATTGCAAGTAGATAAATAGGTATCACTTCGGTGGGAAGGTAACAGTGTTCCGTGCGCCTTGGGGTTTAGTCATGCCGGCCACATGACCACGGAAACGTCTTCGGACAACACTGGCTCTTCGGCTTTGAAATGGAGATGAGCACCGCAACCCTAGAGTTGGATTCGACTGGCTTTCGAGCAAGGGAACCTTTACCTTTACTTTACTATTTAAACTGTGATCATTGCTACTGACTAGGAATATTCCTAACTTTCCAACCCCCAAACAGGACATTTTCATCAGGGTTGTTGTTGTTTTTAAAGAGCCCAAAAGAGGAAGAACACCAAAAAAGGGGACATGTCCTCTAAAAAGAGGACAGTGGTAACCCTACGAATGACAGCTCCATTGCACTGGGTGAAAAGTAGAAAATTCGCTGTGTGTTCTGTAATAGTTCATTCACACATAGATAGATCATCCCTTGATATTCATCTAGTGATGAACATGCACTTCCAGAGTTGGAAGGGCTCTGAGGATCAGTATCCTTTTGTGGAAGGGTGCATTATAACTCTATTACATACATACATACATACATACATACATACATACATACATACATACATACATACATACATACATACATACATACATACATACATACATACATACATACATACATACATACATACATACATACATACATACATACATACATACATACATACATACATACATACATACATACATAAGTACTGTTCACACCGCGCCGCCGTCCCCACGGCGGCGTGGGTTTTTTAAAAAACAAAAACAAAAACCCTGCGCATGCATTTGCCTTCCCATGCGCATAACTTAAACTGGAAACACACACACACAAAAAGAAGTTACCGTGGTCACGGCGGGTTGCTGTCCAGAGACAAAAAACGCGGATACAAAGCGTGAAATAGAGGGAAAACACCTGTTCCAATGGGTGTCAGAAAACACGGATAAAAAAAGCAGAAACCGCGGGATTCTGCCCGCTTCGGTGCGGGAGGCGGGTTTGCCTATATGGACAGGAAACTTTAAAGCGCGAGGGATCAGCAGCGAAGCCCGCACTAAATGTCCGTGTGACCAGAGCCAAACATACATATTCATTTTTCTCTCTGCTGTCAAGTCACAACTGATATATGGCAACCCCACAGGATTTTTAAGGTAAGAGATGTTCAGAGGTAGTTTGCCATTGGCCTGCCTCTGTATAGATCAAGCTGGGCAGCCGTGTTGGTCCGAAACAACAGAACAACGTCAGAGTCCAGTGGCACCTTTAAGACCAACAAAGTTTTATTCCAGGTGTGAGCTTTCGTGTGCATGCGCACCTTGTCAGATGATTCCATTTCATTGTCTGACGAAGTGTGTGCACACAGGAAAGCTCACACCTGGAATAAAACTTTGTTGGTCTTAAAGGTGCCACTGGACTCTGACTTTGTTCTACTTCCTCTCTATAGTTACTCTGGTATTCCTGGGGGAGGGGGGGTCTCCCATCCAAATACTGACCAGGTCGAACTCATCGAGATCTGATGAGATTGGGCTATCCTGGGCTATCCCGTCCAGGTCTGGGCTTTCTTGTTTTAGTAAAGGTAAAGGTTCCCTTGCTCGAAAGCCAGTCAAGTCCGACTCTAGGGTTGCGGTGCTCATCTCCGTTTCCAAGCCGAAGAGCCAGCACTGTCTGAAGACGTTTCCGTGGTCACGTGGCCGGCATGACTAAACACCAAGGCCCACGGAACGCTGTTCCCTTCCCACTGAAGTGGTACCTATTCATCTACTTGCAATTTCTTGCTTTCGAACTGCTAGGTTGGCAGGAGCTGGAACTAGAGACGGGAGCTCACTCCGTCATGCGGCACCCGGGTCTCGAACTGCTGAACTACCGACCTTCCATAGCCTGCAGTTCAGCGTCTTAACCACTTGAGCCACCGCATCTCCCTTTCTTGCTTTACCTGGGTCTAAATACCTTTTCTGAATGCTTTCCAGTCAGATTCCTACCTGCCTTTTCACAAAACCCGCCAAGAAAGGAATTTCCATAAACTCCAAAGGCAGCTTATTCTGTATCTAAAAGTGGGGGGGGGGGGTTGTCCCAAATACCAATCTTTTTGAAGTTTCAAAATATATGTCAGCCTGTAGCTTTCTCTAATAAAAACAGGAAAAAAATGGACCCAATAAATTTAGGATGTAAATCTGCTAAATAAACAAACGACTTTGTGTCAGTCCACTGAAGCTTGACCCTTGCCCATAAAAGCTTAAGTCACTGTTCAAATTCCAAAGTGAAGCACTTTGAAGTTATATTGGCTGCTAACTTAGATGACTGTAAAATCAGCACAGGCCAGATTTGTGGGAGGTATCACTCTACCAGTGGCTATTCGCCATTGTGGATAAATGGAACTTCCATGTTCAGAGGAAGTATACCTCTGGATGCCGATTGCTAGGGGACGGACAATGGAGGGAGGCTTTGGCCTCTGTGACCCTGTTTGCAGGCCTTCCATAGGCATCTGGTGGGTGTAGTGGTTAGGAGCATGGACTCTAATCTGGGAGAACCTGGTTTGATTCCCCCAGTCCTCCACACGCAGCTGCTGGTGTGACCTTGGGTCATTACAAGTTCTTTCAGAACGTTCAGAGCTGTTCTCTCAAGAGCAGTCCTCGAAAGAGCTCTCTCAGCCCCACCTACTTTACTGAGTGTCTGCTGTGGGGAGGGGAAGGGAAAGGAGATGGTAAGTCACTCTGAGACTCCTTTGGGTTGTGAAGGGCAGCGTATAAATCCAATCACTTCTTCTAATACTACTACAAAATGAAAAAGGATACTGGACTTGGTAGACCATTGCAGGGTTGTACTTCTAAGGTCTAACTTTGCACTGTTGATCTTGTCACCTCCACTTAAGACAAATGAACAGTGCTTGGTTCGAGGTGGATGCATTCTAGACCTGGATTGTGTTGGACTTTGCCTATACCTGTAGTTCTCCTCTCTTAGTCCCCCACATGCACATCTGCTAAGCTCTCTTCTTGTGGTCTCACACATATGCCTCGATCTCCAACCACTCCTCTGCATCCGGCACTCTCTTGCTTTGCCTCTGGGTTTGCCATCTCCAGGTTGGAAAGTTCCTGGAGATTTGGGGGTGGAGCCTGGGGGTGGAAGGTCAGTGGGTATGTTATGCAACACCCTCAGTGCCCTTTAGAGCCCTACGGAAATAGCCACCTGCCCTGTAAAGTTGTGACTAAAACCTAAAGGCCCTCAGCAGAAATGGAACCAAATTACGTGTACTTGCATCGGGTCTAGGGTTGCCAGCCTCCAGGTGGGGCCCGGAGATCTCCCGGAATCACAGCTCATCTCCAGACTACAGAGATCAGTTCCCCTGGAGAAAATGGCTGCTTTGGAGGGTGGGCTCTGGGGCAGCGTAACCCACTGAGGTCCTCCTTCTCCCCATACCCTTTGTCAGGGGTCATTTCCTGCAGGAGCGCACAGGAGCGGAGCTCCGGCAGTAAAGAGCCCAGGGGGTGGGCACAGGCAACAAGCCCCACCCCCTGCTCCCAGCAGCCCTCAGTCAGAGCAAGAAGCAGCCAGGTAGGTTGCAGAGCCCCCCCCCCAGCCCAAAGCAGTCCAGTGGCACCTTTAAGACCAGGTTTTATTCAGGTACAAGCTCTCCCTCCTCTGCGAGGACAGATCTGCACACTCCCCCCCGCCGCCCAATAGCTAGCAATCCAAAACAGTCCAGTGGAGCCTGAGCGGTGGGTGTTGCCTTCTGACACACTTCCGGTGATGTCAGGGGGTGTGGCATATGCAAATAAGTTATGCTAATGAGTTATGCTAATGAGCTCCTGCACCTCTTTTTCTACGAAATGACCCCTGCCCTTTGTTCTCAGGCTTTAGCACTGAAATCTCCAGGAACGTCCCACCTGGAGCTGTCAATCCTAAATACCACTTGCCTGTGGCTGCCCTCCCCCACCGTGTTCTCTCTCCCACACTTGGACTGTAAGCTCCTTGGGCCAGAGACCTTGTCTTTCATTTGGGCACCACTCAATAAAGCATAATGTAGATCAATGACCTTCCACTTTCTTCAACTGCCTGTGTGTATTTATGACAAGCTCAAAGCATCGTGCTGTTTTCTGTCCAGATCCATTTAGTTTCCTTTCAGATCTTGACCGTAATGCCCTGCGAGTCAGATTCTCCTGGAACAGGTATCCCCCATCCTTCTTCCAAGGATCTGGAGACAACATAGGTGGACTCATCTCATTTCATCTTCACAACAGCCCAACAAGGTAGGTAAGTAAACACGACTGTGACTTGGTCAAGGCTGCCCTCTAAGCATCATAGCAGGGATCTAAACCCACGTCTCCCAGCTTCACCCCAACAGTATTCACTCAGCTACACCCCACGTTCCTGGGATCAAAGATCACTGTAGACAGTGACTGCAGCCATTTCCAGACCCATTTAGTTTCCTTTCAGATCTTGACCGAAATGCCCTGCAAGTCAGATTCTCCTGGAACAGGAAGGGCTAGGAACGCACAGGAACAGAGTTCCGGCTGGCTCCTGAGTTGGCCACACCCAGCAGGAACTCATTAGCATAATAGGCCACACCCAACAGCAGAAACTCATTAGAATTGGCTACATTAGGAGTGTGTGCAAAGGAGTTGACTGTTCCCTGGAAGGCCAGAGACTGAAGCTGAAGCTCAAATACTTTGGCCACCAAATGAGAAGGGAGCACTCCCTGGAGAAGACCCTGATGCTGGGAAAGACTGAAGGTCAAAGAAGACGGGGACGGCAAAGGATGAGATGGTTAGACAGTGTCATAGATGCAACGAACATGAAATTGAGCCAACTTCAGAGGACGGCGGAAGACAGGAAGGCCTGGCATGATCTGTTCCATGGGGTCGAGAAGAGCCGGACTCAACTGTGCGACTGAACAACAACAACAACAACAATGCACCCCACTGCCTCGCCAACTGCAAGCCTGGGTCTCTGTGGCTGAAAATAAACCCTGCTTTAAAACCCCGGCATTTTAAACAGAGATTCAACTCCACCAAGAATCCCTTCCCCGGACAGTGTTAAGAGAGAAAAAACTCCACTGGGGAAGAGCTGAAGTGAAACAGCAGAGGCTTTTATTTCATTTTATTTATTTAAATGACATAAACATAGTCCGCCTTTCTCACCGAAGGTGGATTACACAGTGTCGATCAATACAATCGACAGGATGGGACATCAGGGAAGCAGTGCGAGGGGATTAGGTTTTTCCGAAATCCGAATCCAAGCAGAAATCTGAGACAGAGCTGAAACGAAGTGCAAGTATTTAACACGGTACATGTTTAATGATGCAGAAATTACATAGTAAGATCATACGTACAGCAACAGAGTACGTACACAGTGTAGTCCACAGCCACCTGTCTAGGACTGCCTAGGATCTCTCTCTATTACAACTGACCTCCAGATGACCAATGCCCGTTCCCCTGGAGAAAATGGCTGCTTTGGAGGGTGGACTCTATGGTACTATATCCTGCCGATGGCACTCCCCTCCCCAAACCCAATCCTCCTCATGCTCCACCCCCCAAAAAAAAAATCTCCAGATATTTCCCAACCCAGAGCTGCCAACTCTATCCCTGTCTATTAGAACATCTATCCAAACCATTCCATTATAAGTAAAGGTAAAGGTTCCCTTGCTCGAAAGCCAGTCGAATCTGACTCTAGGGTTGCGGTGCTCATCTCCGTTTCCAAGCCGAAGAGCCAGCGCTGTCCGAAGACATTTCTGTGGTCATGTGGCCGGCATGACTAAACACCAAGGCGCACGGAACACTGTTACCTTCCCACCAAAGTGGTCCCTATTTATCTACTTGCAATTTCTTGCTTTCGAACTGCTAGATTGGCAGGAGCTGGAACTAGAGACGGGACACTCGGGTCTCGAACTGCTGAACGACTGACCTTCCACAGCCTGCAGTTCAGCGTCTTAACCACTTGAGCCACCGCAGCTCTGAGTAAAATTGCCCTCCTGAATAATTCAGTTTTGCATCGTTTGTAGAAAGCAAGGCAAGTGTGAGCCATCTTAGCCTCATCATAGGGTTGCCACAGGTCTCCCCGGCCACCATGAGGGGATGAGCGGTAGGGTAGCTAGATCCAGGTTGGGAAACTCCTGGAGATTTGGGGATGGAACCTGGGATGGGCCCTCAGTTGGGTACAGTGCCATAGAGGCCACCCTCTAGATCAGCGGTGTCAAACATGTGGCCCAGGGGCCAGATCAGGCCCCCAGAGGGCTTCTATCAGCCCTGCAGTGGGAACTGGTCTTCTTCTTCTTCTTTTTTTTCTTCCAGTTCTGTTGCTGCTGCTGCTGCATCATCATAGGTTTGCAGCTTACAGATAGACACCTGAACAGCATACTCAAGATTGCAACAGCACAGACATTTTGATGCAATAATTCAGAGCAAGAGGTGTCAGCTATCAGACGCTGTTAAATAAATACAATATTGCAAGAATGCTAATGTTCTAAGCATCTTTTTATTTTAAGTAAACAAAACCGATTTGTGTTTGTGTCCTTTATAAAGTTGATATCCCCGCTACCTGGCCATTACCTTTTATGACACACATGGCCCGGCCCAACAAGGGCTCATTTATGTCAGATCTGGCTCTCATAACAAATGAGTTTGATACCCCTGCTCTAGAGTATCCATTTTCTCCAGGGGAACTGATCTCTGTACCCTGGAGATGAGCTGTAATTCCAGGGGATCCCCAGGTCCCACCTGGAGGCTGGCAACCCCAGGGCAGGCCATTCCATAAGGTGAGGGCCACGACAGAGAATGCATGCGCACCGGCAGTGGTGGATCTCTCCGATTTGCAGGGCATCATCTGCAGAAGGCCCTGCTCAGATGAGCGAGGCTGTTGGGGCAGAGCAGAGAGGGAGAGGCAGGGATCCTCCCAGTTAAAGGAGTTATTGAGGACAGCCTTTCTGGCTTAGATTCTGGCTGGCCGTTGCCAGTCAGACTAAGACAGCCCAATGGTCTAACTCGGTGTAAGGCAGCTATAATGTACCCTAGAGTGACCAGGATTCAAAAACTTTGAATTGTGCTTTGTGGAAGTCGCCTCTGACTTGGCGACTTAATGTTATGAGCCATTGCTTGTAGCCCCAGTATGTCTGTGTCATTACATTTGTGTCTGAAACCATAGAGCCGGCAGCTCAGTGTACATAAGTTAAACAACCAAGTCGGTCTTCTCTTTGGTATGAGTTGGCGATGAAGTGGTAGCGCCCTCTAGTGGAATAAATCTTAACTAACCGCCTCAACTGTATATAAAAGACTTCTGAGGTTTTCAATTCCCTTATTAGGGACAAAAATAATCTAAGTTATAGACCTAGATGCCATAGATTAGGAAATCAAGAAATAACGAACTTGCTGCCTGTAATCCTTGGAACACTTTTGTGAAGTTCCCTTGACGGAATATAGAAGATTCCAGACTTAATTTAGAAACAATAGGCTTCTAGTCCTCAACACTGCACTACGTTTCCGAACACGCCCAGAACATACCACTCAAAATCCAGAACAGAAATACACAGGGCCGAAGTCTTGTTAATCTCAGTATAACAGAATGCTATAAATTGGTATCGTCACATACATGTACAAATTAAACTTATATTCTTCATAGGAATTTTGTTGCCCCTGAAGCAGCCCTAAGAAACCTCTTAATGCTCAAATTGCTGCTTCTAACAGGTCAATTGGAATGGAATGTTGATTTTTTAAAAAATATTTAATTCATTTTGCACATTGTCTTTATTTCCGGGTTGGTGCTCAGGGTCCTCAAGAAATTTCCTCTAAAAAAACGGAGGGCTAAATAAAATGTGAAATCAAAAAAATTGCAAATCTGAACAAAAAAAATTGTAACAAAGGTGGTGATGCCTAGTGGGAACCGGTGTTGCTTAAAGGCTAAGCAAGAACCAAAAGGGTGAGAAGAAAGTCTAATGAAGGGGCAATATTAAAAACCTAGTTAAAACTTATAATATACAAAAATACAAGTATTTATTAGAAAGACAGTTAAAAACATACGTAAGGGCCCAGTGAAAGCCTCGTTAAAAAGTATAGCCTAAACACAAGGGCCAGTACACATGACCTGACGCGTTTCTGCCCTATTGGGGACTTCTTTAGAGGTCAAACAATATTGAGGTACACATAACTTAAATACATATTTCAATAAGATAACCAATAAGTGAATATTGGACCAGGAAGAGGAAGGTTAAGCAGCAAGATCTAGAGACACATGACTAAGATGTTTGTGAGGATTCAAAAGGTGAAAGTCATGTGTCTGATGCCAAATGCACGGTTGCTGAATTAGAACATCTTCCAGTTAGGGCTGCCAAATCGGGCCGGGGGGCGGGGAAACCCCCGCTTTGGAGTTTTCCCCTCAAATGGCTGTGGCCCCGCCCCAGCGTGCCCGGCGTCATGACGTCACTTCCC
>NW_015175488.1:57013-67674 GCF_001447785.1 Gekko japonicus
GGGCCTTCTTCAGAGGTCAAACAATATTGAGGTACACATAACTTAAATACATATTTCAATAAGATAACCAATAAGTGAATATTGGACCAGGAAGAGGAAGGTTAAGCAGCAAGATCTAGAGACACATGACAAAGATGTTTGTGAGGCCTCAAAAGGTGAAAGTCATGTGTCTGATGCCAAATGCACAGTTGCTGAATTAGAACATCTTCCAATTTAGGTCCAAAAACACATATGTGGCTATCAAAGTCAGAGCTAGAGTATCCTCAAGTAAATAGCAGTGCTTAAAGGCTAAGCACCTGAATGGCAGATTCAGGTGAGTAGCAGTGTTGCCTCTAAGCTGAGTTAGTGTGGGCTAGCTCACAGTTTTTAGCCTCTTGCTCACACATTTTTTCTTAGCTCAGGAGGGATGGCTCCAGAGCAAACTAATTTATGCAGCAGCCAAATCGCTCGCTCACAAAGTAGCTCACAAAGTAAAAATTTTGCTCACAAGACCCCACAGCTTAGAGGGAGCATTGGTGGGTAGCTGTGCTGGTCTGAAGCAACAGAACAAAATTTAAGTCCAGTGGCAGCTTCGTTGGTCTTAAAGGGGCCACTGGACTCAAACCTGACTGGCAGTAATCTTTTAAGTGTGGAGCAGGGAGAGATTTCGGGTTGGCCATTTCATTTTTGGTTTTTAACTGAAAATGTTTTCAACTGTTATTGGAATCTGCCTTGAACCACAAGGAGAGGTGGGATACAAAGACTGGCATAATCAAACAAACAAACAAATAAATAAAACAGATCCCATTTGATTTTTGCCAAGTACTCACTATGCTGAACTTGGCAAAGCTCTTTTCCCTTGTTCTTCCAACTGAAACAAAAGCACCTTTCCAAGTTGGAAAGCAGCATTATATACTGCTATAATATAGCAGTAACAGCACTGTCCTACATTGCAGGGCTGTTGTGATGTTATTGTTTACAAAACGTTCTGAACAGCTGGAAGTGCTATACAAATGCTATATTGCTGCTGTTGTTGTTGCTATTATTATTATTATTTCCATGTTCAGCGCTAGCTGGAATGTTTGTGCACCTTGCAAATCACAGATGTAACCATTGCAATGTGTCAGGGAAAAGGGCTCAAGATACCTTCCCAGAGTAATGTGATGGAAGATTTGGGCACAATCCACCAGAAAGTTCTCCTTTTCGAAAGTGCCACCTAAAAGTGACTGTGAGGCGTATGAGGGGACAGTGGTGTTCTTGGGCCAGTCCCAGTCGTATCAGTGGAAAAGAAGCAAAAGCTTTCCATCTAATTGTGAAGAAATTTGTCTTTCAAAACCCACCAATCTGTGGCCGAAATGTCATCACCAAAGTACACTGAAAGCAAACACCAACCCCCAAAGTTAAAAAGAATCCCTCAACAATTAGAATAGTGTCGGATTTGCAGGGACTATTCCTCGAATTTGGGGATATGAGGATTTCCACATGCAAATTAAGAAACAATGGACATCTGTGTGAGAACTTTCTCTCCCTTCCTCCCACTCTTCATTTGGACTCCAGTTTAAAGAGACCTGTCTTAAAATGCTCTCTCTCAAGACCTAGTTTTGCCTGTGTGAATAAATATACAGTTGGCGAGTCGTCTCCTCAGGGCCTGCAAGGACCGTTCATGTTCTTGGGCCCAAGGTGCACCAGGACCGTCACTCAGGCCTTCCCTCAAATCCAAGAATTCCCTCAGTGTCTGGCTGTTGAGGGCCCAGTATCTGAGCTACAGAGCCAAACTGGTGGTAGAAAGTACCGTCAAGTGGCAGCCGCCTTACGGTGACCCCATAAGGTTTTCAAGGCAAAGAGACAAACAGGGGTAAGTCGAGGGTATCCAGTGAAAATGATGGGCGGTATGTTCAGGACAGACAAAAGGAATTAGTGCTTCACACAGCGAGTGTTTAAAAGGTGGAATTTGCTGTCAGTGGATGTAGTGATGGCTTTAAGAGGAGATGAGATAGATTCATGGTGGATAAGTCTATCAATGGCTACTAGCCATGGTGACTGAGGGGCTTGTCATTGCCTGCTTTAATGCGAGGGTATCCAGTGAAATCGATGGGCGGTAAGTTCAGGACAGACAAAAGGAATGAGTGCTTTACACAGCGAGTGTTTAAAATGTGGAATTTGCTGTCAGTGGATGTAGTGATGGCTTTAAGAGGAGATGAGATAGATTCATGGAGGAGAAGTCTATCAATGGCTACTAGCCATTAGGGCTGCTAAGTCACCCCGGGGGGCGGCAAACCACCGCCCCAGAGGCAAGACAGGAGGCTGGACTAGAGGGACCACTGGTCTGATCCAGCAGGGCTCTTCTGATGTTCTTATGAAGGCCTCGGCCTCTCTGCCCTGCTGTTGGCCCTCCAGAGGAACTGGTTGGCCACTGTGTGAGACAGGAGGCTGGACTAGAGGGACCACTGGTCTGATCCAGCAGGGCTCTTCTGATGTTCTTATGAAGGCCTCGGCCTCTCTGCCCTGCTGTTGGCCCTCCAGAGGAACTGGTTGGCCACTGTGTGAGACAGGATGCTGGACTAGAGGGACCACTGGTCTGATCCAGCAGGGCTCTTCTCATTTTCTTATGCCTCTGCAGGGCAGGCCTGGTCTCCCATCCAAATACTAACCAGGGCCGACCCTGCTTAGCTTCTGAGATCAACTGGGCCAGCTATGGTCATCCAGGTCAAGGCCGAGACAAATTAGCTCCTTGTATATCCTCATAAACTTTGGTTGCAATGACAAAGGAAGCCGACATATTGGGGGAGGCACCATTCTCCAGATGGGATCTCCACTTAATGGGCGCAATTAAGATGTATGAGACAGACGCAGTCGGGGGTCCTGGAGCCTGACCACTGGAACTCACAGCCAAACGCAATTTACCTCTGAGCCAGACAACTGATTTCTAAGCAGCAGGGTAAACCATTTCGAAAAAGAAAGCCCGTAGAGATTTCATTTTAATGTGCTTTGGGTTTAATCCTCCGGCTTAGCATTTTGTTATACCTGGGCTGGGGTCCAAAAAAATTACCTGAGCACACAGCCAAAAAATAGAAGGCATGCGATCCATGGTACCAGACTAGGGTTGCCAACCTCCAGGCGGGGGCTGGAGATCTCCCAAAATTACAACTGGTCTCTAGATGAGAAAATGGGAGAAAATGGCTGCTTTGGAAGGTGGACTGTATGTAATTATACCCTGCTGAATTCCCTCCCCAAACCCCACCCTCCACCCCAAAAATCTCCAGGAATTTCCCAAACTGGTGTTGGTAACCTTGTGCCAGTGTGGCATAATGGTATAAGTGTCAAACTAGTGTCTGGCAGACCTGAGTTCAAATCCCTACTCTGCTGTGAAGCTCAGGAAGTAACCTTAGATCTGTCACTCTCTCTGTTGCTCTGTCAGCCTTATCTACCTCACAGGATTGTTGTGAGGATAAAATGGAAAAAGTGCTGGTTTTTATACCATGATCTTCATTACCCAAAGGAGTCTCAGAGCGACTTTCCCTTCCTCTCCCCACAACAGACACCCTGTGAGGTAGGTGGAACTGAGAGAGCTCTGAGAGAACTGCTCTTGAGAGAACACAGCTCTGAGAGAACTGTAACTGCCCCAAGGTCACCCAGCCGGCTGCATGTGGAGGAGTGGGGAATCAAACCTGGTTCTCCCAGATTAGAGTCTGCCGTACTTAACCACTACAACACAGCTGGCTCTCTGGAGAAGGGAGAATTAACTCCTTTTAGCTTTCCGTTTCCCGTTTGTGTAGAACACAGGCACACGTGCGCGCACACACAAACAAGCTCCAGTTTTTTTAGATCTGTATTTTTACATTATATTCTCTCCCATCTCACATTTGACTAGATCGATATAGCTGGTTTTACCATTGGCTTCATTTCTGGAATGGGGCAAGTCCCTTGCAGTGATTCTTCTGTTAAAATTAAAAAACCCCAATAATCTCTTGAATTCAACCACCCCATAATGTGAGCTAAGACTGTTTTTTAGCCATGTTTTGTAACGAATTCAGGATGTGATGGAACATTGCAACTTACTTGTTTATCAGAACTCTTTTTACTTCCCTAAAGTCCCCTTCCCAAGATATTGTGGGAGGGCTTCCCAAGATATCAGTGGGAGGGCTCCTAGTGTCCTGGCCCCACTGGCGGACCCCCTGAGGGCACCTGGTGCTTTTGGCCCCTGTGTGACAGAGTGTTGGACTGGATGGGCCATTGGCCTGATCCAACATTGGCTTCTCTTATGTTCTTATGTGTAACTCTGTCATTTGCTCCCTGTGGTTCCCCCAAAGCCCCTCAGTTGTTTACCCTGAGCAGCAATGGCTGAGTTCCCTTCAAGATTTGACATGAGAAAAACCTGGGGACCAATCAGCCACTCTAAAATCAAGGTTAAGATGTGGAGGGTTTTGTGTTTTTTGAAGGGGGGGATAATCAGATAATTTGACTGAAACACCCGATCTTTGCTTATGTAGTACTGGAGTTGTCAGCAACAGGATGGGAAATTCCTGGAGATTTGGGGGGCAGGGTTTGGGGAGGGCAGGGTTTGGAAAGTGGGCTATAATGCCATTGAACCCACCTTCCAAAATGGCCATTTGCTCCAGGGAAATGGATCTCTGTTAACTGGAGATCAGTTGTAATCCAAGGGGATCTACAGCCACTACCAGGCAGCTGGCAGGCCTATGTAGTACTGACCACTCCATTAAAGTGAATGGGGCAGCCCTTGAGGTCTGAAAGGGCTCAAGGCCACACTAGACGAGATGGTGGGAAACCTCAGATATTTTAAAGGCCAATGTTACCCATATGAGTGCCTGGTTTGGACTGGGGCTGCGTGGAGGGTGGGAAGGAGGGACTTAACTCTTCCCTCAAAAAATGTTACGGCGTGTACAGGAGACAATGTTCATTGGCCAAACTTCATGGGGGAGAAGAGTACTGGGGACCAATCAGCCACTCTAAAATCAAGGTTAAGATGTGGAGGGTTTTGTGTTTTTTAAAGGGGGGGATGCTCAGATAATTTGACTGAAACACCCGATCTTTGCTTATGTAGTACTGAAGTTGTCAGCAACAGGAAGGGAAATTCCTGGAGATTTGGGGGGCAGGGTTTGGGGAGGGCAGGGTTTGGAAAGTGGGCTATAATGCCATTGAACCCACCTTCCAAAATGGCCATTTGCTCCAGGGAAATGGATCTCTGTTAACTGGAGATCAGTTGTAATCCAAGGGGATCTCCAGCCACCACCCGGCAGCTGGCAGGCCTGTGTAGTACTGACCACTCCATTAAAGTGAATGGGGCAGCCCTTGAGGTCTGAAAGGGCTCAAGGCCACACTAGACGAGATGGTGGGAAACCTCTTCAGATATTTTAAAGGCCAATCTTACCCATACTAGTGCCTGGTTTGGACTGGGACTGCATGGAGGGTGGGAAGGAGGAAGGACTTAACTCTTCCCTCAAAAAATATTACGGCGTGTACAGGAGACAATGTTAATTGGCCAAACTTCATGGGGGAGAAGAGTTACCCCTCAGGCTGCCATCTCACAACTGGGGAAATCTCTGAAGATTTGGAGGTGGACCCGGGAGGAGAGGGTTCGAGGAGGGGCGGGACCTCAGCCATAACGTTCACCCTGCAAAGTAGCCATTTTCTCCTGAGGAACTGATCTCTGTAGTCTGGAGGGCAGTTGTGATCCTGGGGGATCTCCAGGTCCCACCTGGAGGTTGACAACCCATCCCTTCTCCTCCTTCCCACACAGGTCCCCAATTTAAATTGAGCCTGATATTACCATCTTGAAAATGCTGGACGTTTTCAGTCACAGGCCTACCAGCATCCTGTCAGGTTTGTCCCTCAAAGAATACCACAGATTAGTTTTCTTGACTCCGTTTGTACCCCGCCTTTCTCCTCAGCGGGGACCCAAAGCGGCTCAAATGGTTCCCCTCCATTTTATCCGCACAACAATCCAGTGAGGAAAGTTAAGCTGAGAATATGTGGCAGGCCGAAGCTTACTCAGTAAGATTTCTTGCCCTCGCAAGAAATCTCGTCCCCTACTTGTGTCTGACAAAAGGAGCTTTGACTGTCGAAAGCTTATACCCTGAAACTCTCATTGGCCTCTAAGGCCCCGCTGGATGTGAATCGAGCTGTTGCCCCCACAAGAACCGTGTTCGCCTGGATCCCACAAGCTACAGCTTCCGAGAATGAAAGAGATTATACTAATACCACACGCTTCGACAACTTCTTTCCCTTTTTCTGGGTTCACATTTCTGGAAACAATAGCATGAGGGCAAGCTGTAAATACTCATCATTCAAAACAGAGATGAAAACCTCAAATCTACCTTCTGTAAGACGGGAGTATATATTTTTTTCCAGTGATTTAAAACTTATTAAATAAATTGTGGCCACAGAGAGTCCCGTTTCCCCATCTCTGTCTCAGCGGCGAGGAGGCAAAAAGTTGGAATTTTTAATCCAAATGTTTGCACGTTGGAACTCCTTTGCCAATACTCCGAACGGCTCAGTTAACTGCATACTTACCACCTGCTGCCTGTCTTCCAGTCAATTAAGTAGGAAACTGTTGATATTATATTGCCTCCGGTGGAAGCTGAAATATTTCCACGGCAGGATGAATGCAACAGGCAAGTGGCCCTTTTATCAGTCAATACTCCTTCCTGCTCATCTCCCACCAACAAACTATGATACAATTTTCAGGCCGTACAGAGGATGCGGCGTATGCCACAGTTTGGCGTACTGAAAAGGAAATGAAAACCTGAGTCCGATCTTTCAATTTGTAGCAAGTGGGGTGGGTTTTTTGCCTTCGAGTTGCAGCCAACTTATGGTGAGCCCCTAGGATTTTCAAAGCAAGAGACATTCAGAGGTGGTTTGCAATTGGCTGCCTCTACGTAGTGACCCTGGGACTCCTTGGTGAACACATGAATCTGCCTTATACTGAATCAGACCCTTGGTCCATCAAAGTCAGTATTGTCTACTCAGACTGGTGGCAGTTCTGCAGGGTCTCAGGCAGAGGCCTTCCACATCACCTACTGCCAGATCTTTTAACTGGAGATACCAGGGATTGAACCTGGGACCTTCTGCATGCCAAACAGATGCTCTACCACTGAGCCCCAGCCTCTCCCATCCAAAACTAACCAGGGCTGACCTTGCTCAATTTACAAGATCTGATGAGATCAGGCTAGCCTGGGCTATCCAGGGCAGGGCCGTAACTGGATTAGCTAATTGTTATAAATACAAGCAGCCCTCTAGTCCAAACTATACCTGCTGATTTTGAATTGATTTGCAAAATTCTGCTTTCTTTGCACTGGTTTCGGTCTGTCTTTGAGACTGATCATGTCTCACTCTCAAGACCAGCATGCAATGTATTTGGATTTTAAGACAACATTGATATTTGGAGAACAAAATCTAATTTGGTAATAAAAGGAACTCATAGGCCCTGGTCACATGGAGAATTTGCCGTGTGAAAGGCACGAATGTCGAGTGGATTTTCGGGGCACGATCACATTGCAACATCTGGGAAGTGTAGCGCACCTGTGGCCAACCCATAGTGTCCCGCCGAAGATACGGCATTAAAAAGTACCAAGGAAAGTGCACTAGTATCCGGGAAACGCGCAGCACAGGCGGGTGTCTGATCATGGGAGTGCTAGTATCCCGTGGCATCCGGCGTCCGTCCACATCCTGTCGCAACTGGATGTTTTTCGTAAGCGCATGCACACAAACACAAAACTGAAAGCAGTGCTGCTCTGCAGAACTGTGCATGCGCACAAACGCAAAACGCTTGTGTGATCATGCTGCGCCGCTTCTTGGCCACGCTGCAGCATCGCCGTGTGACCGCCAGCTAACAGCCGAAGCACAGAGACTCGGGGGACCGTGTGATCAGCTACCGCGCTTTATTTTGCTCTGGGGCGAACAGCCATGCCTTCCCGTGTGACTGGGGCCATAGATGGCTTTTAAATGTGAAAGGTGAGAATCCAAAGAGACACAGACACAATGAGAAGGAGACGACCGCTGGAGCCAAGAATTTGTTTTACTACAGAAGTTCCCACTCCCAAAGAGGCAACCTGCTTTTTCAGTTGACCATGGCTTGCCTCTTCAGCAGTAGGGATGGAGGCAAAGAACACAACACACAGTGCTGAGACCCTCTGTACAGTTTTCTACTACCTGTACATGCTACTTCTCTAACCTCTGGCTACAGTGTGATTCCTGAGTTGTAGTGAGCTTGGATTCTGATCACTATGACTCAGTCTGTACCACATAGGTTTGCCATTTGCCCACTGGCCACCGGCAACCCCCCCTCCCGTCCCCACTCTCAATTTCCTGCTCTCAATAATTTGAGGAGTAGAAGAAAAATGTGGAGAAGTGGTATTGATGGTGATGACACTCGAGGAATATCACTATTCTCTATGGTCATTGCCACAGAAATTACAGGAAATTGCTAGAATGTCATCCAGAGGTGACATCACTTCCTCCTGAAACTCCACCCACACCAGCACCACCCTCAAACTCTCCCTGTATTTTCCGGCCCAGGGCTGGGAACTCTAATTCTACATCGCTAAAGGAGTGGTAATATTTCCTAATGACTATAGATATCTATCATGTTTCTGGGTCCACAGAATGAGGAATACCTTAAAACGATTTTACTATATTTTTAAAAAATCTAAAAATATCTTCTATGGCAGTTTCTAGAACAAATTAAAGTCATGTACCTTTGAGCAAGTAGATAAATTACCAAGTAAAGTATAAAGGAACGCTTCTAAACTGTAAGTTGTATCACTATAATATCTCCCTCAAAGGGACTAGAGGAGATGACCTCCCTCCATTTGCTGGGGGCAGGAGATCTGTCTTCCCAGCTACAGTTGACCACTGCCTGATGCTCAGCTGAGGAAATGCCTGGCAAAAAGGGAAGGGGGCACGATTAGCATTGCTTCCAATGCAACCTGAAAGTGACGTCATTACACCAGGTGATGCTCTAGCATTCACCAAAACTCTATGGTTAAACTATAGATTTGGGGAGAAATGCTGGTGTCAGCCCCCCCATACATATGATGACATCACTTCCAGGTCATGGTGGAAGTGATGTCATTGTGCAGAGGACGCCGACCGCCCTCCCCCACCCAGAACTCCCCACTCTCCCATGTCTTACTGGTTGCCCGGCTAAGCCTGGCAACCCTACCCGTTAGATGAAGTGATTGTGTATGTGTGCATATTGTGAACAGAATGCGCCATTTTAGCTGCATTAGAATGAGACAGAGAGAGAAGCAGACAGAGTTGGCTGAAGAGTTGTAGGAGAATATATATTTAATGGCCTTTGGCCTCTGTACCTCCACCTGTGGTGGTGAAAAGTTCCATCAAGTCACAGCTGATATGGAGCAACCTGATAGGGTTTTCAGAGGTGGTTTGCCATCGTCTGCCTCTGCATAGCAGCCCTGGACTTTCTTGGTGGCCTCCCATCCAAATACTAACCAGGGCCGACCCCTCGTAACTTCTGAGATCTGATGAGATTGGGAGCCTGGGCCATCCAGGTGAGGGTGTGTGTCTGACTGTACTCTCCCTTCATACCCGTATTTGTGAATAAAGTAAATACTGTGGAAACAGCCTGTGTTCTCCGGGCTCCCTTGTCCAAAGCGAAGCAACCTGGATAAAACACAAGCCCTGGAACTTGCTTGAGGAAGTGGGCATTATTCCGAAGTGAATACTTCGAAAATTGCTCAGTAGGGCATTTGGCTTGCTGGAGGCCATAATTTGTCCCCGTGTAATGATGGGTTGCCTATTATCCCCTGTCAGGTGTGGAGGACATTCTACAGAATACCACTTACCCTTTGCACATGAATGTCAGATATGTTCCGTGCTATTATAGGGTTGCCAGCCCAGGGCTGGCACCTGGCAGGAGATTATAGGGGTCGGGGACCTACCTGATCGGCATCACACTGATTCTGCAATGTCACTCCCAGCGCAAACCAGAGGTGACAGCATCACAATTTTGCAGCCCTCAAAGAGTCACCCAAAATAACGACAACACCCCTGAAACCTCTACGGCTGGCACATCTCCAAATTGCCCCCCCCCCGATTTCCCCCCTGCCACCCTGTCAAACAGCAGTGGAGAATGGGGGTCCAGGGTGGGAAGTCTCCCACTGTAGCAGGAGACCTGGCTCCCCTACACACTCATAGAACAAACACCGTGTAGTAGTTCAATACGACATCAGTATCTTTTGAAACCACTACATAACGCACTATAAAGGCAACACACGGCACCAGTTGAATATAGTCCTGCCCCAATACAGTATAGCTTATTTTCACAAGTCTTCAAGAACCATTTGGCTGATCTGAAATTGACTAGACAGTGGTCACACTCAAGAATAAGAGGCTGTGTACTGTTAGGCTGAATTGTTTAAAGCTAATAACGCACTATAAAGGCAACACACGGCACCAGTTGAATATAGTCCTGCCCCAATACAGTATAGCTTATTTTCACAAGTCTTCAAGAACCATTTGGCTGATCTGAAATTGACTAGACAGTGGTCACACTCAAGAATAAGAGGCTGTGTACTGTTAGGCTGAATTGTTTAAAGCTAGTATATTCAACAGGTGCAGTGTGTTGTCTTTATAGTGTGTTTCAAAAAATACTGATGTTGTATTGAAGTACTACACGGTGTCTGTTCTAGTAGACTCCTTTG
>NW_015175488.1:69152-69281 GCF_001447785.1 Gekko japonicus
TGCTCTACCACTGAGCCACAGCCTCTCCCATCCAAAACTAACCAGGTCTGACCTTGCTCAATGTACAAGATCTGATGAGATCAGGCTAGCCTGGGCTATCCAGGGCAGGGCCGTAAATGGATTAGCTAA
>NW_015175488.1:69443-69569 GCF_001447785.1 Gekko japonicus
TAAGACAACATTGATATTTGGAGAACAAAATCTAATTTGGTAATAAAAGGTACTCATAGGCCCTGGTCACATGGAGAATTTGCCGCGTGAAAAGCACGAATGTCGAGTGGATGTTCAGGGCGCGAT
>NW_015175488.1:69737-78459 GCF_001447785.1 Gekko japonicus
GCAACTGGATGTTTTTCGTAAGCGCATGCACACAAACACAAAACTGAAAGCAGTGCTGCTCTGCAGAACTGTGCATGCGCACAAACGCAAAACGCTTGTGTGATCATGCTGCGCCGCTTCTTTGCCACGCTGCAGCATCGCCGTGTGACCGCCAGCTAACAGCCGAAGCACAGAGACTCGGGGGACCGTGTGATCAGCTACCGCGCTTTATTTTGCTCTGGGGCGAACAGCCATGCCTTCCCGTGTGACTGGGGCCATAGATGGCTTTTAAATGTGAAAGGTGAGAATCCAAAGAGACACAGACACAATGAGAAGGAGACGACCGCTGGAGCCAAGAATTTGTTTTACTACAGAAGTTCCCACTCCCAAAGAGGCAACCTGCTTTTTCAGTTGACCATGGCTTGCCTCTTCAGCAGTAGGGATGGAGGCAAAGAACACAACACACAGTGCTGAGACCCTCTGTACAGTTTTCTACTACCTGTACATGCTACTTCTCTAACCTCTGGCTACAGTGTGATTCCTGAGTTGTAGTGAGCTTGGATTCTGATCACTATGACTCAGTCTGTACCACATAGGTTTGCCATTTGCCCACTGGCCACCGGCAACCCCCCCTCCCGTCCCCACTCTCAATTTCCTGCTCTCAATAATTTGAGGAGTAGAAGAAAAATGTGGAGAAGTGGTATTGATGGTGATGACACTCGAGGAATATCACTATTCTCTATGGTCATTGCCACAGAAATTACAGGAAATTGCTAGAATGTCATCCAGAGGTGACATCACTTCCTCCTGAAACTCCACCCACACCAGCACCACCCTCAAACTCTCCCTGTATTTTCCGGCCCAGGGCTGGGAACTCTAATTCTACATCGCTAAAGGAGTGGTAATATTTCCTAATGACTATAGATATCTATCATGTTTCTGGGTCCACAGAATGAGGAATAGCTTAAAACGACTTTACTATATTTTTTAAAAATCTAAAAATATCTTCTATGTCAGTTTCTAGAACAAATTAAGGTCATGTAACCTTTGAGCAAGTAGATAAATTACCAAGTAAAGTATAAAGGAACGCTTCTAAACTGTAAGTTGTATCACTATAATATCTCCCTCAAAGGGACTAGAGGAGATGACCTCCCTCCATTTGCTGGGGGCAGGAGATCTGTCTTCCCAGCTACAGTTGACCACTGCCTGATGCTCAGCTGAGGAAATGCCTGGCAAAAAGGGAAGGGGGCACGATTAGCATTGCTTCCAATGCAACCTGAAAGTGACGTCATTACACCAGGTGATGCTCTAGCATTCACCAAAACTCTATGGTTAAACTATAGATTTGGGGAGAAATGCTGGTGTCAGCCCCCCCATACATATGATGACATCACTTCCAGGTCATGGTGGAAGTGATGTCATTGTGCAGAGGACGCCGACCGCCCTCCCCCACCCAGAACTCCCCACTCTCCCATGTCTTACTGGTTGCCCGGCTAAGCCTGGCAACCCTACCCGTTAGATGAAGTGATTGTGAATGTGCACATATTGTGAACAGAATGTGCCATTTTAGCTGCATTAGAATGAGACAGAGAGAGAAGCAGACAGAGTTGGCTGAAGAGTTGTAGGAGAATATATATTTAATGGCCTTTGGCCTCTGTACCTCCACCTGTGGTGGTGAAAAGTTCCATCAAGTCACAGCTGATATGGAGCAACCTGATAGGGTTTTCAAGGCAAGAGACGTTCAGAGGTGGTTTATCATTGCCTGCCTCTGCGGAGTAGCCCTGGACTTTCTTGGTGGCCTCCCATCCAAATACTAACCAGCGCCGACCCCTCATAACTTCTGAGATCTGATGAGATTGGGAGCCTGGGCCATCCAGGTGAGGGTGTGTCTGACTGTACTCTCCCCTCATACCCGTATTTGTGAATAAAGTAAATACTGTGGAAACAGCCTGTGTTCTCCGGGCTCCCTTGTCCAAAGCGAAGCAACCTGGATAAAACACAAGCCCTGGAACTTGCTTGAGGAAGTGGGCATTATTCCGAAGTGAATACTTCGAAAATTGCTCAGTAGGGCATTTGGCTTGCTGGAGGCCATAATTTGTCCCCGTGTAATGATGGGTTGCCTATTATCCCCTGTCAGGTGTGGAGGACATTCTACAGAATACCACTTACCCTTTGCACATGAATGTCAGATATGTTCCGTGCTATTATAGGGTTGCCAGCCCAGGGCTGGCACCTGGCAGGAGATTATAGGGGTCGGGGACCTACCTGATCGGCATCACACTGATTCTGCAATGTCACTCCCAGCGCAAACCAGAGGTGACAGCATCACATTTTTGCAGCCTTCAAAGAGTCACCCAAAATAACGACAACACCCCTGAAACCTCTACGGCTGGCACATCTCCAAATTGCCCCCCCCCCGATTTCCCCCCTGCCACCCTGTCAAACAGCAGTGGAGAATGGGGGTCCAGGGTGGGAAGTCTCCCCCTGTAGCAGGAGACCTGGCTCCCCTACACACTCATAGAACAAACACCGTGTAGTAGTTCAATACAACATCAGTATCTTTTGAAACCACTACATAACGCACTATAAAGGCAACACACGGCACCAGTTGAATATAGTCCTGCCCCAATACAGTATAGCTTATTTTCACAAGTCTTCAAGAACCATTTGGCTGATCTGAAATTGACTAGACAGTGGTCACACTCAAGAATAAGAGGCTGTGTACTGTTAGGCTGAATTGTTTAAAGCTCTGGTTCCACTGATGATTTATGCGGTCCTGATGAAGACTGAGGAAACCCCTGCCATTCCGGAACAGGACACTGACTGCTTGGAATTTTCCTGAACTTTTGTTGTAAAGGATCTTCAGACCTTTTGGTACCAACTGGGGACTTGACCTTTGCCCTATACTGTATTGGGATAGTAGTATATTCAACAGGTGCAGTGTGTTGTCTTTATAGTGTGTTTCAAAAAATACTGATGTTTAATTGAAGTACTACACAGTGTCTGTTCTAGTGGACTCCTTTGTCACCGTGGTCCCTTGGATTCATTATATTCCTCTACACACTAAGCAGTCTGAGGGACGAGCACTGATTTACAAGTTGACATTTTTTGACTAGCCTTTAGCATGTTGAAAAAGTCTCGGGGAGAGTTCAGTGTTATCAATGTGTTTTTTAAAAAGATTTCCACTTTTTTGCAAGCCTGGGACTTTTCTCAGGTTTGTAGAAAAATCTGTCTTTTCTGCCCATGGCCCCATTCTCTGGGTTTAAATGTCCACAGATAGGGCCACGTTAAGAATTTGATACACTGAGAATTAGATACATTGGGAGGGCTTCTGGAGTTCCAGCCCCACTGGTGGACCTCCTGATGGCACCTGGGTTTTGGCCACTGTGTGACACAGATTGTTGGACTGGATGGGCCACTGGCCTGATCCAACATGGCTTCTCTTATGTTCTTATGATGTCAATTGTGCATGTCGTGCTCCCACAGTGCATGCTCCCACTTCATGCGAATGGAAGATCAATGTAGCATCTGCAGACGGCTTTTATCTAGGGTCGCCAAGTCAATTTTTCTTACCAGCGGGGGAGCCTCGCTGGGCTCTGGGAGCCGTCTGTTGATGTGTGCGCGCGTGCGCAAAGCACGCACGCGCCGCCAGCACGTCACCGTAAGTGATGCGCGACGTGGATCATGTTGAAGGCATGGCCCCAATCGTCGAAGGGAAAACCATAGTTTTCCCTCCGACGATCAGGGCCACGCCCCCAACGTGATTGACGTGGTTTCATCACCTCTGGCGATGCAGCCACGCTGCGCTTCGGGGGGCGAAGTTCCCCCAGGGCCCGATTCCGCCGCAGCGGAAATCGGGCCTCCAAAGTGGGGGTTTACCCACCACCCGCCCCCACTTGGCAGCCCTACTTTTACCTCAAGCAAAACAGAAAACAGTTTTGGAGGTGTTCTCCTCAGACAAAATATCCCAGGAATTTTGAGGGAAGCCAAAAGTGTATCCGAGCAGAATTTCTCATGGGGTGCTCTTTTCCGAACTGTTAGAAGGCCGGTTTGACACACCCAGATCACAGGAAAGATCAATTCATGCCGAGTTCGCAGCATAAAATATGGTTGTGCAAACGATCTCACCGGCGCCACTTTATCCTAATGTCTGGCTTGCAGATCTTACCGACGAATGCCTTATCCTACACAGTTTGTAAACTGTACATTTAATACAATGAGAAATAAAAGGGTGAGATTTCTGAGCTGAAAGAGGCTTTCTAGGCAAGCTACAGCCAAGGAGATCCCCAAGGGGGGGATCTGGTGTCCCACACTTGAAAAATATAAACAGGGAGTAAGTCAAGGAGAGAATGCGTAAGAAAACGGAGAGATAAGAGGGGAGGGGAATGCAGAGACTCAGCAAAAAGGGGCACATGACTCAGTTTTCAGAGGACAAGAGAAGGCTATTCAGAGAAGGAATTCCCTATCAGTCTTGTGCCACCTACATCTGGTAACAAACCACGTCGATAAGTATCATGAGAACACCAAATAAAAATGGGGCAGCCTAAGAAACAATGGCCAGATGGAGTTATAGCTGAAGAAATGGCAACAGATCAAAGCAGGGAGAAGAAACCCAACACAAGAACGAGCAAACTGGGGGGAAATATATATATATAACGATTAGCAGCTAGCAAATTTGTCTTTCAAGGTACATTTACACATACCGGCTTTCATCAGCAACACAAGCAAGCAGCCATTGTGTTTAGGTTCCCATTCCTCTGCCTCTGCAGAACTGTTGCCCCAACAGAAATGTTTACTGGGCCCATGTGACTTGTGCTCTGTCTCTGGGCACTGGTGAGGTTGGCCTCGAACTGGGCTAGAAGGCTCAGGTAGTCAGTATTGATGGGGAACAAGCCTCCGGCTCACACATTTTTGTCTCAGCTCAGGAAGGATGGCTCCAGAGCAAACTGATTTATGCAGTAGCCAAATTGCTGGCTCACAACTTTAATGCCAGTAGCTCACAACGTTAGAATTTTTGCTCACAAGACCCCACAGCTTAGAGGGAGCATCGGAGGGGGTGGTTAACATAAGAACTTAAGAAACGCCAATGTTGGATCAGGCCAAAGGCCCATCCAGTCCAACACTCTGTGTCACACAGTGGCCAGAAATACCAGGTGCCATCAGGAGGTCAACCAGTGGGGCCAGGACATTAGACGCCCTCCCACTGTTGCCCCCCCAAGCACCAAGAAGACAGAGCATCACTTGCCCCAGAGCCCCTATCTATACCTTGTGGCTAATAGCCACTGATGGACCTCTGCTCCATATGCTTATCTGGCCCCGGTCACACAAAAGGTTTTGGGCCGGGAGAGGGATGGATCGGGGGCGCAGCAAACGGGCACAATCCCACCACAACATCTGGGAAACGTTGCGCACCCGTCCCCGATCTGGCCCTTCAGGCCGAAAAGCCGCATCTAAAATAAACCACCTACAGAGGTGGACTTACCAGCACGGCCGCATCAAGCGCAGCCGTGGGATCACTGGTGCGTCCTTCTGCCGGCGCATCCAAGACCCCTGGCCGAACTGCGCATGCTCACACATGTGCAGTTCGGCAGCCTCCCGCCGCGTGTCTATTTTGGTGCGTCTTTCAAAAGCTGCACTTTGCCCACCCTTCCCCCCCCCCGTGTGGCAGGGACCCCTAATTCCCTTTTGAAGCCGTCCATGCTTGTAGCCACCACCACTTCCTGTGGCAGTAAACCTTGCGGGTGTTCGGGTTTGGGGGCGGGGCTTGGGCTTCCCCCGCTGGCCAGCTGGCTGACAGGTGGGTTGAAGCCCCCAAAAGTGGGTAAACCCCGCCAGTCCGGGGGGGGGGTCTGGCAGCCCTACCTGGGAGGGACTTTTGTTTCTTCTATTGGCCCTCCAAAGCAGCCATTTTCTCCAGGGGAAGCTATCTCTGTTGTCTGGAAATCAGTTGTCATTCTGGGAGAACTCCAGCATGGAGACTGGTGACTCTATCCATCGGGAAGCAATGGGTGATTCTGCATCTAACATTCACTCCACATTTTCTCAACTGCGAGGAAAAAGTGCAGCTCCAAACCACATTCAAATACCACGGCCTGTACTGACTGCAAAGACTCCCCTGAACAGCCATAAAACAGCCATAAATCTATCCAGAAGGTACACTAAAACCCCATGGTCAAAGGAAGTGAAAGCGGCATGCAAGTCTGGTGGGTACCATAAAAGCCAGCGATCCAAGGAAGTGAAAGCAGCATGCAATGCAGAGGGGGATTTCTGTTCCAAAGTGAGTTTCGTAAAACAGCGGAGGGAAAAGCCAGTGCAGAATCAGCCAATAGGACGAGCAGGTAGTGAAGGCGCATGTAACATGACACTGGATCCAAGGATGAAAGCTAAAGTCTGGGAAGATGTCTGAGATTGACATGTAGTTTAAAGGCAGACCCCTCTTCCTCAGAAACCAAAGCCATTTTTGCATTGTAGAATCAGCTGAGAAAGACCAATTGGGGGAATCGAAGCTACCTCGAGCTAGAAGGAGGCATTCATCTTGCAGAAGCAGCTTGCTTCAAGCCTGGAATAAGTATCTGCTTCACCGAAGCAGTGGAGAAGTGCGGAAGCAACTCACCTCAAGCTGGGAATGAATGCTTGCTCCAGAGAAGCACAGTTGGTCGGGCCCAGCTCTCGTTCTCTTTTTTTAAATGACTCCGCAAAGTTCACTGCCAAGTCATCTTCATTCCATCTGACCTCACTTCCTGCTGCTAGCATCAGTGGTGAGATTTTCTGGGGGGACTGGATCGTTCAAAATCGACGGCATGTCTTTTCACTACCTGTGGATGGATCAAAAGGGGCCAAACTCTTTTTCTCTCGTTTCCGTGATAGAAAAGAAACTCTGCTGCTTATTCAAATTGCACACTCACTTTTGCTGACTGAGATTCAGTGACATGTGAAGAAGCCCTTCCCCAATTTTAATCACAGTGGTAACTGTAGTTGCAAGGATTGCCAGCTCTTTTGTCAGCCACTGCTCCTGTGCCTTTAAGGTAAAGGTAAAGGCTTCCCTTGCTCGAAAGCCAGTCGAATCCGACTCTAGGGTTGCGGTGCTCGTCTCCGTTTCAAAGCCGAAGAGCCAGCGCTGTCCGAAGACGTTTCCGTGGTCATGTGGCCGGCATGACTAAACACCAAGGTGCACGGAATGCTGTTCCCTTCCCACTGAAGTGGTACCTATTTATCTACTTGCAATGTCTTGCTTTCGAACTGCTAGGTTGGCAGGAGCTGGAACTAGAGATGGGAGCTCACCCCATCATGTAAATAGTTGTGTAAATTCAGAGGCAGTAAACCTTTGGGTACCAGTGCCAAGGCCTCAGCCTCTATGTCCTGTTGTTAGCCCTACAGGGGATTTTTTTAAGTAAAGGTTCTCACAAAATGTTAAGCTGGACCTGGGGATGAACTAAAAAAATCCTGTGGCTTAGAAGGGGCTCAGTTTTGTGGGCGATGTGACAGCGATGTGATAGCTGATCCAGCCTGATCCTGCTCAGTTTTGTCAGTGGAAAGTGAATTCTGAATGACAGGATATAATTGCAGAGCTTTTGCTGTTTCATGTCGTAGTGGCCAACTTCAAGTATCGGCTTATGGGGTCTGAATTTGCTGAGACTGAAAAACATCTCAGGGTCACAGTGGATAGCTCAGTGAAAGGGTCAACTCTGTGTGCAGCAGCAGTGAAAAAGGCAAACTCTGTGTTAGGGGCTATTAGGAAAGGGATTGAGAATAAAACGGCCAATCTTGTAATGCCCTCGTACAGATCTATGGTGCTGCCTCATTTTGAATACTGTGTGCAACTCTGGTCATCATATCTCTGAAAGGACATTGCAGAACCAGAAAAAGTACTTAGGAGGGCAACCAAGATGGTTGAGGGGTTGGAACGCCTTTCCTATGAGGAAAGGCTGAAGGACTTCTGGTGGGTGGATCGGCAATGGCGGTTGCTCTCCTCGATGCCCGAGGAGGCAACTAGCACACCCTCGGCTTGGAGGGGTGCCACCTCAAGTGGCACCCCCACGGAGCCCTTGTGAAGGGTTCCAGGCCAGGGCGCTTTTGAGGGTTAGCCTCTTCGATGACTTGATGCCGGAAAATAGAGGCTTCCCTCCGCCCCGATGGTCCAGCCAATGGGTGACCTTAGGGTACAAGCCAATCTAACCAGGACAAGTGCAGGAGATTGAGCGGAATAGCGTATGAAGAGAGCGGGGTCAAGATATGACCAACAATGAACGTGAGTTCGAAATAAACCAACTATTTTACTAAAACAGAGTACCCACCCCCTGTGGGAAAAGTGGTGCGTAAGGAGGGACGCCTCCTAAGCGTATGAATGGACTAATGTAGTGAAGGGGGAAGGGGGGAAATAAACAGCGAGTTTTTTCTGAGAGACTTACTTGAGTACCAATAGTGAAACGATGAGTCTTTCGAGTTCTGGCATAGCGGTTTGGAAGTGTAAACAAAGTGGAATATGGCAGCTTCCAGAGGAAAGTTAAAACAGAAACCAGGCAGTCAGAGCCCAAGACCGGAAGAGGGAGCAGACGTCATGAAGTTGCTAGCGGATATGCTGAAGCCGGTAATGGAGCAACTCGGTGGTATTAACCAGCAATTGGCCACGCTAAACCAAAACTTCGCTCTGCAGCAGTGCCAGCTGGCAGAAACGGAGAAGAAAGTGGAGCATGCAACTGTAAAAATTACAGAGATGGATATCGCAAATAAGAAGATGAAGAAA